>NW_010526410.1:0-44521 GCF_000687285.1 Phaethon lepturus
CTTTAAGGGATTGAGTGGCTCCTAATACACCCTGTGGCTGTCGCCTCATTTACATAACTCTGGCGTGGAGGGAAAACGTTATTAAGGAGTTGCTTTTTCACGTAAAGCATTTTTTAATGCCGTTTAAAAGCCAGGAGTAGTGTCGGCTCTTCCTGTTCCTCGGAGAAGTTGCTTCTTGATAAAGCAGGAGAGAGTGCTCTTACTCCAAACCTTGCTCTGAGGCTGGGACGGAAGGGTCTCGTTTGGGGCTGGGACAGTGTTTGCTTGCTTGGGTTTTGTTTTGCTTTTTAGCATTTCTGCAGGACGTAGAATTGCGTTCTGAGCAAAAACTGCAGCAAAACTTAGATTGTTTTAATAGAGTATCTTAACTTGCTCTTAACCAAAGAAAACGCCACCACAATAGTTAGTTGGGAAAGGAACATTTACATGTCAGCATTAAATTGTACTATTCAGGAGTTAATATTTATACAACGCTTAGTTTTATACAAAGAAGATGTACTAAAAAGTGAAGAGAGGAGATTGAGTGGTGCTTATTTGATGAGACAGTATTCAGGCATATATCCAGAAATTGTAACTGCAAAAACCTTTTGCATGAGTCTAGCCTCAGCACTGCTTCCTCCCCACATCTCTCTGGATGCAGTCTAGAAAGACTTTGAAGGAAAAAAAAGTTGTAGGATTTGTCTGGTTCTTCACTAAAAGAAGAATAAACAGCCTGTGAACATCCCGTGGGTTGGTTGCTAGGGTCCTGCTCTTCTGTGTTTTTTTTACGAGATGGAATTGAAAGTAGAGAAAATCAAAATGTAGCAGAAATGTATAGTTTCTGAAGTTCTCAAATACATGCATGTAGATGGAAAGCCATACTCCAGAAGTCCAGCAGCATGTTCTTGCTCTGTGCTTTACTTTGTTTGTGCTACACATTTGAGAGTACGTACAGTCTGTTTCCCAACTGTGTACTTGTCTGTTCCACTGAGAAGGAGACAGCCTGTGAAAACTCGGGGTAAAACCTAGACATCAGTAGGAAGTTCAAAGGTAGATGGGGCACCTGACATTTTGCAGTTTCTTTCTGAGACCAAATATGCTGACAGGTAAGAAGACTTTTTTTTTTTTTAATACCAAGATATTTCTGTATAAGCTGCCTGTCATCGCTGCTGTTGTAAAAAGGTAGGTAAAAGAAGTTGAACTCTCCATTCAGTTCACTCTTTGCTTTTCTTGGCCCCAGAACAAGGAGGTCAGAAAAGGAAGTTGCATTCTCTTCAGGCCATAGTGTTAAGGAGATGGTCAGCGCTATGCTGTATTCAATATCTACAGGAGCTAAAAGGCACTTCGTCCTTTTTTCGATATTGTGATTACACTTGCTTTTATGTCACTTCTTGGTTCCAAACTTAAATCTGCCCTTTCCCACTCCATCATCATCCAGTTGTTAATGGCAGCCTGGTTCTGTCTCTTGATGGCATTTAGAGATGTGCATTCTTGTTGGTGTTCCAGATTCATAAATACCTCAAGAAGATATATCACTTTGTTATTTAAATGATTTTTGTCAAGGTTTTAAGTTTTTCCTCCTGTTGCAGCTTAGATCCAGTCAATGTAGTTCCTTTGTTCAAGCTAAATAATTTACTATTACAGCCATATCTGTTTGGAAACAAATGTTTATCAGGAAGTATGTGAATATCATTTGCATTAACTGTTAGAGAAGCTTTTATAAAAAGTAGCTTTTTAGTTTAGGGAAATAAATAATTTTTATCTTTAGACTCTTAGACTGACAAATTAACTTTACTTCCCCCCCTTATGTACGCATTTTTGCAGTACTTTACAAAAGTTTTGTTGATTACTTCAGTGGAATTTGTTGTCTCTGAATCAGAGAACAGGCACGGTGTGTGATGATTTAGGCCTGGCAATGTTATTAAACTGAGAGGAATGCTATTCTTCTGTTTCTTTAAAGTAAACTAAGTTAGTTAAGTACCTTCTGGTCAGTGTGTTTTAAATTCAGGCTGTATTTAACAAACATTTAATCTTCTGGAATGTTTTCTGAAGAACATTCAATGAACATAACATTAACACTAGTTAACTAAGTGTATGTACATTACTTCTGAAATAAAAGTAACATAAAGACCCTATTCTGCAGAGCTGCTTCAGGCTTCTCTTGTGTGGGCTGTGTATATCAGGTAATTCCTGAAAGAGATGGTGAGGATTACATGTAATAGCTCTTGAAAATGCTCTTCCATGACAGAAAGTCTTGTGATATAGTGAATTTGTGGAAACTGATGGATGGTTCTGTACTGAAATGAATATATATATTCACAGGATAGACAAAATCTGTTTACCAAGATCGCTTCTATGGACTTTAAGATAGTATCTTGCGACAACAAAGGCTATGAGACTTCAGATATTTGTCTGATGAAGACCTAGAACCACGTAAGTGTAGAAGTTAACTTATTGTTAACAAACTTCTTGGTCTTGCTTTGTGGTGGTACAGCCTATTGCACAGGCTGTTCTGGCTTAAATCAAAGGCCGTTTAGCCCAGTATCCTGTGTCTCTCAGTAGTCATCACTGGATTTCTGTGGAGGATTGTGGGCAGCCCTATGTGCTTACAAGTCCTGGTCCCAGAACACCCTTCCGGTTGCTATCAGTGTGTGCTTTAGGGCTGTGTCATTTCTGTGCATTTGGTAACCCTTTGTGGCTTCCTCTTGGGTGAACGTGTTTGGTGGCTTGAAGGGAAGAGTGGGCAATTCACTGCTTAGTGACATGTTTTGAATGTACGAGTCGTCAGCCGTGTTGGTGGATACGTTCTAATTCCTGTGAGAAGAGAGAGGAAAAATGCTTGATCCCTGTCTGTTCCTCACCTGTCACAGTTTTGTGTTCAGTAGAAAATGAAACATGGTTCTCTAGCTTTCACTTTATATAGATTGTGGGTAAAATAATGAAGTAATCAATTTTTAGCTCTGTTTGCTGATCGGCTGGAATCAGTAAATAAATATGATGTCTTGATTAGACACTTCCTTAAATATTAAAGTACCCATTTACTTTTCTCCTTTGAGAACTTTGAATATGCAAGACAGTTTTTGGCTGCAGTGAATGCTAGAGGCATTGCTGCTCACTTGTGAGGGAACATTTCTTGGGCAGGGAGAGGGAATGGGAGCAATTATTCTGTTGCAATGTTGTGAATCCTGCCTCGTTCTTTCCACCAGCGATTCTGATCAGACACTCCCATGTTCATCCTGTATCAATGTATGCATTGCAGTTAAGTGTTTTCTAATAGATCCTTGCTGTTTTTTTGTCAGTAATGTGGATATGATTTATGTCTGTAAGCACGTCCAGTTGCAGCCCATATTCCTGAATTTTATGCCTAAAGCCTAGTAACTGTTTGTGGGGCTTCTGTTTTTGACGCTCCCCCTGCCCCATTTACTTTGAAATAGTGCATTTCTTTTCAGAGCTTGATCAAAATAATTTAAATTTGGAAACAATGCATGTGTATTATATTATAATTTAGTTTGCACAGTCAAGTACTTCAAAAGTAAGGAAGTAATGTCAATAAAAAGGAACTACTGCATTCAATCTTGTTTGTGCTCACTGTGACAAAAACTACGTCGTCATCTCTTCAAGACTGTTCATCTTTGCAAAATAGACAGCTCTTTATTATTCAGTAGCTCTTCAATATTTTGTTTTCTCAGTATTGCCTGAAAGAACTGTAGTTATTCTTACAAGGGCATAACAATGTATTTTTGCCATAATGTTGTGTCTTAACATACCAGGAGACATCTCTTCCCATTTGCTGGGGCAAGGGAAGATGTTACCATTGGCTAGAGAATACAGCACCCACAGCTTGGCTGGTAAGAGGAGGTATGTGAAACAGTCCTTATTGTCCTGAACTAGCTTACTTAGCTCTGATAAGCTTTGCCTGCAACTTGAGCTGAGGTGGTTGGCTTGGCACTGGAGGATGAGTAGTGTTGGTGCGCACTGTTTCGCAGGTACAATTCTGCAATTCTGCTGTGATGGTTTCAGCAGGTGCATGCTCACAAGTAGCTACAAGAGCAAGATTTGCTCTCAAACAGCTCTTTTTTTTTTTTTTTCTTCCCTCCTTCCTAAATCCCTCCAACATGATTGGTGGTGACTGTTGCACTATGAACTAGTAAATTTGTATAGTTTTTTGACCAGCCCCAAATAAGGCCCTAAGATGGAGAAGCATGGGATGTTTTAATGGTATGTGCTGTTTTCAGTTTTGGCTGTAATTTAGAGTTGTACCAACATGATACAGTTTTGCAATGCTGTTTACCTCAGATTGTATTTTAAAAAAGTGATTTTTCATTAATAGTCTCACAAAAGGTTGAGAGTGCTGTTTGTATTTTGTAACCCAAATAGATTGTTATGATGCCGATTAACATTTCAATGTGCCCTAGATGTCATGTGGGCACATGAGGTCATTGGGATGTTGGGGGTGGGGTGGAGTAATGTGTTTCTTGAAATTGCTTGGTCTGTGTTCCTGGTTGGTCACACAAGACTGCTTTCTAGCAGCTACGGTATCAGGGAAGCCTGTTAGTAGGTAGTGGTTGGCTAAGCTGGCCTAGGTGAACTTAGTTTGTCTTGTGACCTGAAATTGGATGGCTCCTTATAGCAGAGGGACAGTTCTGAGGTAGTTAAGGTTAAGTAATGCTTCCTGTTTAAAGACTGACTATTCTAAGTTGCCCAAAATGTGAATGTTTTGAAGTGCTTGCTTTCTTGAAAACCTTTCTGTAATATGGATGGCATGAGCTGCCTTGCTTCTCCAGAGAAGCAGCACTGAGAAGTCTATGCGCTTCACCGTGGGCAGGCTGAGGTGAGGTGTACTCAGAGGGCCTGGCCTACTGCTGAAGCAATACTTTCTAAGCACAAGATTTGCCTCCTTACCAAGGCAGGAGAGCTGCCCACAAGTGGAGCCAAGAGGTGTGCATGCGCTGTGGTGAGACCTGGCCTTGTGGAGCTGGGGCTGTGGAGAAGGGAGCACTGGTGGAGGAGGAGTTGCAATAATTTCCTCTAAACTCTTCATAAACCTCAACCAATGAGTCTTGCTGCTGCAGTATCCTGGGTCATAATCATGGAGTCATTCTTTCCCTTCCCTGGTCCCTCTCTTTACACATGGGTTTCTCTTTGAAAATTACAGTCCTGAACTGATTCTGGGATAATCATTATGCTTGCTCCCATGTTCCCTTCTCCAGTTCTTCAACTTTTTGGTTCTATGTCAAAGCTTGTCGCTTTCCCTCTTCAGCACTTCTTCCTTTAGAAATGTCGCTCTGGGTGGCTAGGAAGGTGGGAGGTGACCTTGACAGGATACAGGTTACCAGAGACTTCCCCTGTGTGTTCCCTTGCTGGGATTATCAAAGAGCTTAAGGGTGATGGTGGAGAGCTGACTGCACATGGGGTGGTGAGGGGCTCTTTTTGATGGATTGAAGTGTTCCTGAACTTGGTCATGCAGAGTCAGGGCTACTCAGCTGTGGCTTTGTGTTGTTGTAGGTTGTGGCAGTTGCTTTGAACTTCTGAAGGACAAGAACTGCAAACCCAGGGTGTGTGTTGTTGACAGTGTCTGCTTAACTCTTGCCCCTTCTTTGACTGGTATAGTGTCCTTACTGCACATATTGGCTCTGTGTTCTCACAGATGCTGGTGAATGCTTTTGGAGCATGTGTTTTTCAGGATAAAGTCTATCATGTTTTCTTTAAGGTAAAACTTTACGTTTAGATGTGCTGTAGCAGATGGATCTGCCTATGCTCTTAGGGAGTTTGCAGTATTACAAACGGCATGTGGCAGGATATTGTTCTCTTTATGTAAAATATGTGATATCCTTTATAGGATAGAATGTGTGTCCTTTCTATATCTGCAGGAATAAAAATAGTCACAATGTTTTCAGAAGTGAACAGGCTACTTCAGGACAAGCTACTTGTCTTATTGAATGACTTACAAGCCCAAAACACCACAAGCCAAAGCCAATGGGTAAGAAAAGGTTTTGAGCTTTTTCCCAGCTTCCCTTTTTAGGAGGGTAAGCTGCTCAGTATGTTCCCTGGCGGGTGCAAGCCTTTCGGCATTGTAGCATACTTCATGCTTGAGAAGTCGCTTGCTAGCTATTGCAGTAGCTGCAAAATCTAGCATTTCTTTGCTAGACCTGACAATAGCGGGTACATGCTTTTGTTGACTTCTCCATTGCCTAATAAGGCTGCTTTTTAAAAGAATATTTTCTTCAGTGTTCAAGGCCATAACTACTTAACGATAACCAAAACTACAACTCTGGGTTCAGGCCTCTCTGAAGAAATGTTACTCATCTTTTGCAGCAAGTGTCATGCCACATCGCTTGGCATAGTTTTGAATCTCTGTTGAAGATAGGATGTCTACGCCTTTGCTTTCCAAATGCTGCATCTTCGCTAAGCAGTGTTACTTGTGGCCCCGAGCGTGGGTCAGGTGGTCAGTAAACCCGCAGTTTGCCAGGGGTGCCTACTTCTCTTGCTGCTTATATCTTGTCATTTTGTTTTAATTCATGCAGTCATACTCAAAGCAAGAGATCATCTAGCACAATAGAAAAGGGCCCTGAAACTGTGATCCTGGAGATACCCTCATCTAAGTTGTAACGTTTGTTTCTGAGTTCTGCTGTGGCAGTTTTGTCTGTTGTTGCCAGAGCTGATGAATATGTCTTCAGATCTGTGACATTTCTGTGAGTGGGTGGATCACTGCGATGACAGGTAACTTTTTTTCTTTATTGCAGAGTACAATAGTGCCAGTGTTTATGGATCTTGAGGGCATCTCCAGCATCCTTTAAATCATGCTGAGGCAAAGTTGCTCTGGTGGGTTTTGTTTTTGTTTTGTTGTCTGTTTTTTTTTCCTCAGAAACTTTTGACACTTTTTTTTTCCCCTCCGTGTACCTAGATAGCAGGTCCTATTGGATATTCCAGCAAGATGGACTTGGAAATTATCGGTTTGTTTGGGACACTGTGTTTTGGGGAATTGCTTTTCTCCTAACTTCCTGCTTGTTGCAGGATGGCTTTATAGGAGGAGGGTGACAATGATTCAACCTGCTGTGCTTCTCCCCACCCCAGACTGCCCACCTGGTGCATGTTTAAACTTCTCTGTGTAGCTGAGAGTGGGTCGGATGCATGCCCTTTGTGGCAAGCCTCTGGTAGAAGGGGGCAGTTGTACCCCTCTGTTTTTGTGCTGTGTTAGTTGCGTTACCTGTGGTAGCAGGTGGATTCTGACTGTCCTGTCCCCAGTCCTGTTAAGAGATAGACTTAGTTACTGCTTGACTCCCAGCTTGATGGACTTTGTCTTGCCCTGGAGTTGCTCTGCACTACCAGCTGTGCGGCACGCAGTCCTGAACGGCCACTTCGTGTTCACGAAACATGGCAAGAGTAGCATGCAGGCTTTGGTAGCCTCTTAATAACACAGTAGTAATTCCAACTACGTTTTGACATTACGTGTCTTCAGGGAAGTGATAATATGTGTGAAATAGGTCCTACTAAGAATACCTTATGCGGGCTCTAATCTTAGGTGGGCTCTAAAAGACAGATGTCTGAACTTTTCATTTTTCAAATCTGTAATACAGAAGTGTGTTTTTGTTAATGACCCTGATTATCTCCGTAATGGCAGTTTCTTAGCTTGTCTAGATGTTTAACTTAATTTTGAAAGTCTTACATACCTGAGAGTGCACTAAAACTAGGGTCGTTCTTAGACGTGGCTTGCTGTAGCAAAACAACTTTGACATTCACGGTTATACTTGATTTGTTTCCAGGACATATTGTTTCTTCATTACAGGTTTTGTGTTGTATTCACAGATTTATAGCTTATTGCCATAGTAAATCTTGCAAATTGTTTTGTTGTTATTTGTCCTTGGAATACTGTTATGCTTGACTATTTTGAAATCAAGTAATTCCTGATATGCAGCAGAAAAGAAGTGGGCTGATACTGAACTAAGGGTCAAACTTCAGCTCAGCCATTACTGATGTTCGGCTGTGCCTGGCGGGATCAGTAGGTAACACTCAGTATGACTCAGGAGCACAAGCAGGATTTTTTGTTTGAAGGGTAGAGGTGGGTGGTGTCCCATGTCATGGGGTGGATGTGTGGCTGTCTAGTTAGGGGAGCTACATGCTGCGGTTGCTGGCTGCCTGTGTAGGAGGTACGAACAGTCATCCCGCTCAGCTTGCGTGTTGTTTACATGGGCTGTGGGAACCTTTCAAAAGGGTGCTGGGAATGACTGCAAAAACAAAAGCTTGTTTGGTGGCACAGAAGAAATGTTAACTTTTTGGTCCTTCTTATTCCTATTGTTTGTTTACACTGTCGTGTGGTGGGAACAAAATTGATTGCGTAGGTTAGGCATGACCTAGCAAAGATGAAAAAAAGAGAAACTTAGAATTGAAACAATTTTATAACAACAGGAATATAGTCTACTAAACTATGGGGTTAAAACATCATGAATAGCATAAGACCTTACTATGAAATTCATGATTAATAAATGTTTTGAAACTTTGCAAAGATTGAGGGTTCCTGAGATGTTATAGTCACTTGTGCTTTAGAGGTTTGTCATTTCATATTGTATTTGGCCTGCTTAGTTGCTGCTGAAAGGAATGGTTCCGAACAGCTTCTCCCACCCCCAACCTCTTCCTGTGCTAGCATTGTTTTAATCTGACTTTTTGGTAATGAATTTTGTGCTGTTTCACACCATTTTAGTTCCCTGAATTTAAGCGAGAAGGGAACTAAAAATTGAGTTGAGTTTGCGCAGTGTGACATGGGACGTGCATTAGAGCTGGCACAGGGGATAAACAGCTGGTAGCAAATCCTTTGGGCACTGGCTGGCCATTAGATCAGCTTAACCGTGCCCTGAAACGTCACGATTGTGGTTTGATGATCTGCTGAAGCTGGTGTGGAGTATGTGCTGCTACCAAAAGGGATGATCTTGCCCCCATGGGCTTTTTTGGCTTTTGTGGTTGTGCTGTCCACTTCTCAAATCCAGCTGGTTGTGAACCAAACATGAGTGCTAGTGCTGCCTGACTTGTTATCCTTTTGCGTAAGGGGAGAGTGGGATTGCCCCTTTTAACAGCAAGACAAATTTAAGTAATCCAAAAATGCTCATAATCCGTATGCGAAACTGCAGAAGTGTTGTGGTATGTATCATACTGTAAATGATATGCATGACAAAAACCACCTTCAGCTACTAGTGCCAATTCAACCTACAAAATTGAGCATGCACTTGATCTTCAAAGGTTTTTCCCTGGAGTTCCCTTCATATTGCAGTCATAGCTGTGCCGTCTGGACAAACTAATCCTTTTATTCAGTAGAGCTACATTTAACACAGTGATCAAAGCTACAGTGTGCAGAAGTATTAGTATTCAAATCTGTAAAACACAAGGGAAACAAATTGTTCTATGAGCAGCAGAGCCAACGAAACCTAGTTTCCTGTGGATTTGTATCCTCTGCTGCTCTATCCCACTACTGCAGTAACAGAGTCCTCATTACTATCCTGTTATCTTCTGTGACATCCTTTATGACAGTATGTTCAGATCCTGCAGACTGCTGTGCTACTCCCTATATAACGTACCAAGCTTTTTTTAGTTTTCTAGCTGGGATAAAGGCAGCATGTGCTGTGACTATTGCAGAGCTATGTGTATGCTTGCTGGCTGCTGCCAAAGAAGGAGAAAAAAAAACATATCAAGAATTCTACTGATTGTACAGCTGAGTTTAACTTTTGTGCTATTCTTTCTGCCTATTAGTTGCCATCTCCAGAAAAGAATTAGGATTTCATTATAGGACACGGCTATCTCTTTGTCTTTCCTTTCTTTTCAGAATCACTTTTTGGAAAGGTGTGTAGTGCCACTGAAAAATTCCACATGTAAAACTTCTAGCAGTTCACTATTCTTCAAGACCAGTCTTGATTTTGTTACAGCTTATTATGCTGTTTAATAAAACATGTAAACCTTTTTAAAAGTACATTAGGTTTGTAGTTTAGGTGATTTTTTTGTTGTTGTTGTTTGAACCAAGTTTGGGGATCTGAGCAATTGTTGTATGGAAATGCATTGCCTCATATTTATCATGAATTTCATAGTAATGTCTTAATGTTTTTCGTGATATTTTAACACCATAGTTTAGTTGAATATATTCTTCTTGTTATAAAACTCCAGTTGAAAAAAAACTCTTAGGTTTTTTTTTTCCTATACCTTTCCCTGTGTATTACTCTGCATCTCTCAGGTAGAATTAACATACCTGATCTTTGTGATGCTTTTTGGCGTCCCCTTTTAAGATGACTGCTGTCAATTTTCACTTTTTTGAACTTGTTTTAGTTTAATTAGCATTTCAAACTTTTTTTTTTTACGTTGTGTGCCTACTTGGAATGCCGTATTCAGTTTTTAATGTACGAGTTGTAATATTCTCCAAAACATTTTATACACATCCTAACTTTTGTACTTCTTCAGTGGAGTATCAGGAGTGAACATTTTTTTCTCGAATTTGTTGCTAAAATCCAGAAAGTTGGTGAGTATTTACCTTGTTGATTGTTCTTTTTGTCTGTCATGCATTTCCCGTTTTAACTAGCTTGGCTTACAGTTCCTGCTCTTGTCTGAAGGTTAATAATTGTCACGTGAGTGGTTTTTGCCACCTTTTGCTTTCTGGACCACTAGGGAATATCTGAAGTAGTTCTAGTACAGAACCTTGGCCTTCTGCTTTTAACTCTTTTCTGCAAGTTAACAGACGACTTACTGCTTTTTCTTTTGATGCTTTGTTGGTGGCATCTAAATGCAAAGAATGTTTTCCCCTAAGACCAACATTAATTTTACTTAAGGGCCTCTTGAGACTTTGGGGAGGCTTTTTGAAAGTCAGTTTTTCAGCAATTTCTCCTTAGTTCACTGTTTCTGTTCTAAAATGTTGCTAGCCTAAAGAAACCATAGCTTCCTTTCCAGAAACCATGCTTTGTATTTTCTGATATCAACCTGCATGTGTTTTACAATAGTATTCTCTAAACAATTGTTTCAGCTAGCTTGCTGATGCATGAGAGGCTTGTTTGTTTGTAACACCTACATTTAAAAGAGCTAGTAAATATGAATTAGTTTAAGTGCTGTGTTTTTTCACATTCTAATATTAGATACTTTTAGTAGGAGGTTAATGCAATTTTTAAATATTTACAAACTAATTTTTCTCTCTCACTCCTCTGCTGTAATCCAGTTCTGATTTCTGCTAACAAAATGAGAAAATGCAAAAGTACCAGATTTTCTCCAAATTATGTGTTAATGGTTTAGGTTTGTTATCTCTGTTCCACTCCCTCAAATTGTGTGGTGGAGTGCTGGCAGCGGAGAAACGCATGTGCTTAGGTCATCTTTCTTAGACTTTGAATTTAGGATCTAGAAGGTCTTGAATTCAGATGACAGAAACACGGAGAGATGTGCAGTGCACAGGGAACAAACAGGAGTATAGAGGTCTTCCTAATTAGTGACCAGGCTGATGCCTGTGACTTGTTCTTCCATCTATTTTTTGTATCCCTTTTCAGGAAGGAAAACAACGTGGAAACCCAACCCAGAGTGAGTCATTTCACTTTTCTGAGGAGAAAGATGGCAGCCAAGACTGTTTGGTAGGTAGACCATTCTGCTGCCCACTAAGAGCTTGCGCAGACACAGTGTGTAGGAGGCAAAGCTATGAAACTGCTGTAGATGTTTTTGTGGAGAGTAATCAGCAATGTTATTCCAGTAGAGGTGTAATAACTTTTTAACTAATTAATGAAAGGTCAAGTTCATTAAATCATTCAAATGTAATGTATTTTATAAAGCTGGCAGTTTTGGGAGCAGGATCCAAACAATAAAATACTTTTTCTATATTTTAATTGAAATGTTCTGTTTTAAAAAGTGTTTGTTTAAATAATTTAAAAACAGAATTGCCACACTGGATCACACTGACATTCTTTCTAGCCTAATGTCCTGTGTCTGATAGCAGCCATAAAAGAGAAAATTGTGTACAGTAACCAAGAAGTTCCCTAATTCTTCACATGATCCATCTCAAAGCCATCTGTAAGTGGATGCATGGGGAACATTGAGAACAAGATGAGTATTGGATACTTTTCTGCTTGTGCTCGCTCTCCAGCCACTTTCAGGTCATGGAGTATCTCAGCCAGAGTTTGTTTCTGTTTATTCAGAAACTCTCAAATTATTTCTCTTCTGTGAACTTGTCCAGTTTCTTCTTGAACCCATGTAAATTCTCATCTCCATTGCATCCTTTTCATGACAAATTTCACAGGTCTGCTAGCTTTTGCCTAAAGAGTCAATTACGTTTTTAAGGTGGCTCCTACTAGCTTCATTAGCTGCTGTCTTTGTATGTGTTGGAAAGAGCAGTGAAGAGTCAGTCAGTTACTCTCCTTTGCTTTTTATGTGACTTGCCTCTGGCACAGCCCCTTGAAATTGGGCTCTTTGGTCCAAAAGAGATGATTTTTCAGGTGTAAGTTCTGATATACTTAAGTAATTTTTGCTGAAACAGTGCACATCTGTAAGAAGACAGATATTTCTTCAGAAACTGCTTGATTTTTGTATTGAAAAGGAGAGGTGCTATTTGGGCACCAGTGCTTACTAGTGTTTCAGGATTGAAGTTAACCCTAGGAATAGCGACTGCAACTGAAATTTAGGCTACGGGGGGGATGTTTACTGAAGAATTGCTTGACCCAGTGGAAATGATGAGTACTGAAGTAAGGATGAGGAACTCTCATCTGTGTCTTGAGGAAATGACAACTCCTGTATAGTTGTTACTGTGGCCATCTTGTTACATGGTTAGAACATCAGCTTAGCAACTCTTAAGTTTCAGTGTCTTGATGATATGGATCATAAAAAACCAAAAAATCAAACACTGGGATCTTTCTGAAATGATAAATAGCAAGTTTACTATGTTAGTATTACAACTGTTGCAACCAGGCAAAGTAAACAAAAATTCAACTTTTATAATTGAAGTTGTCTTTTGGTCTGCTGTGTTGATAGTGCATTGTCAACTTCCATTTTTAAATATCATCATATATATGAGTACTTTTGTGAAGAAAGGTAACTTTAGTGCTTACTGGTTTTCTGTAAACCTCTAAAGCCTTTATTTAACTAGGTGATTTGAAGAAGATAAATGCATAAGAAATAGATTCTGCAAGCTACATCTTGAGGTCCTATTAAGGTGTTAATGGCTTTGTAACTTAAAGTGTTTCTTTAAAAGCTGATTTTAAAGAATAATCATAGATCTAATTTTTTTTTGTCGAATCGATTGCTAGCATGAAGACAAATCTGAAGACACTTGTGATGCATTTTTAACTCAGTGGTTAATTTTTTGTTACTGATAGGCTGTCATGTCAGTTCTTGTGGAGTACAAGTGAGATAGATAAATGAAAGCTAGCTTTGGTCCTGCAGTCATTGGAGTATACACTTAAATTTGGTCATAAGAATACCTGTAGCAAGGTAAGTGTCTGCATAAAGGTTTTGCTGCATCAGTAGCTACAAATGTAAATTTGTCAGACTTCTTAGTGATGTACTTTTGTTGCCTCAGAACAAAAGTGATTCAATCAAAATCAGAGCAGGATTTTTCAAGTATACTTAAGTCATTTAGGAACATAAATTCCATTGATTTTGTGCTGTGAGAGGAGCAGAATTGAACTGAAGCAGAGGATTAATTTTGGAAGTTAAACAAACTGAAAAGTACAGTTAATCACAAATATCAGGCAGCATATTGTGTTATATGGAGGTCTCATTCTTGTATGAATCTTCTTAAGCCTAAATGAACATCTGACTAAAACTGTTGAAAGACTTGGTCAGGTATGGGCAGGGAAAATTAGCAAAATGTGAATTCAGAACTTAATTAGGAAAGCATTGTGTTTAAACTTATTTTTAATCGCTGTTTAGAAGTCATGTTTATTTGCTCTCAAGGAGCGTGTAGGAAAAGCATGTAACACTCTTTAGAATCGGTGTCTTTGCAATAGTTATTGTACTGCTGTTTTCTTTGCCAACACATGTCTATGGTGCAATAGTAGGCAAAAGACTCCAAAGTCTGAGAAAAGCTTTAAGTTGAAAACCTTAGAAGGTGGTTGAAACTTTATAATTAAGTAAAATTACCTGTCCATTTTTGCTATGAAATATGATGGTAGTTTGTTTGCTTCTTGACTGCTCATTGACTAGCTGTTTGGCAGTAGCTAGGAAGACTGCAAAACTTCTTGTATGACTCTTGGTTCAGCTATCAGTTGTCTTTCTGTGCCATATCTGGCTGCTTGACAACTGTTTCACATCCTATTGAAGTGTTATTGTTAGAATAAGCACTTGATTCCAGAAGGAGGGTATAATATCATGGCTTGGTTGTGAGAGTCACAGTGTAGGGGAAGGGGTGCTATCACTGTCCTAGATAGCGGACTTGTTTGTTTTATAAATACAGATTATTTTTTCTGAATAGCAAAGGACAGAACTGTGTCTAATTGTAAATGTCTCTGAGTGGGGACAAATTTTTACCATTGTTCTGCTACAAGAACTTTTGCTGAGCATTCAAATGCTACATCCAGTGTAACAAATGGGAATCTTGTCCCTGCGAAATTGCAGTAATAAGGATGAAACTCGCCTATTTATTTTTGCTTGGGTAGTTGTGCATGTAAAAAACCCCCAGTAGTTAGCACTATGCTTGACCAAAAGAAGCAGATGAGAAACAGTAGCAGAAGAATGATTTCAGATTGCTTCTACACTGGCCGCTAGGACAAGGGGTATTGCACTGTTAAAAATGAGTAATAGAGTGCATATACAGACTTTCCCCTCAGATCTTCTGTTGCTTTACTTTGTCTGTGTTAACGTGTTATGCATCTACCATACTTGTATGTAACTGCTGGTAAAAATGTCTTTCACAGATTCTAAATATAGTGATTTAAAGGAACTATATCTGCCTGTCTTTTTTTTGCCAAGCTGATGGTGACTAGATGGAAAGATGCCTTCCCCGCCCCACTTTCCCAGTCTCTAACCACAGAATAACAGAGCTGACTTGTTAACAAAAGCAAGTGTAGAAATTGTGAGTAAAGGAGGAGACTTCATTTTAATTCTTTCAAGGATTGCTGATACTGTACAGCTAAAATTAGATCAAAAATACTGATCTTGCTTGGAGGAAGTTTGTGGCCATAGTAATGTTAGAGCTGGTTATCAAGAATAGTTACCAAAAAACCCCACACAACGCCTAAGCACTGGGGAATTAAGTTCAAACTTTGCTTCAGTTTAATTGGAAGCAGTGGACACAAGTACTTAGAGCACTTTTGATCTTTGCTCACTACAGCTCTTCCCAGTCATTTGGATTTGACAAACAAAAGAAATCTTTGGATCCAAACTGAGTGCATCCATTGAGTGATTTTGTTGTACAGAATTATGATGCTCTCTCTATAGGTTGTCAGTGTTGCATAGGAAGCTTTGCATAAGTCATTAATATGATAAATTTGAGCTTTTGGCAGGGGGGATACCTTAACCAAGAACCCTAAACTTCTCTGTTGATGAATAGGCATGAAAGTTTGCATTGCACTTACTGTCTTTCAAAAAGTCAATGCTAAGGTTTTTTATTATCAGTTTAAGGAAATGGAGAAGTTAACAGATTTTAGAACTTTTGAGTTGGTGATTTTTAAGAAAGCGTAGTTAAATGCATTCTATGAGGTTTCTGGTGTTTCATAGACTAACAAAAGGTTGCTTTATTAGTAGCTTTAATGAACAAATCGCTTTATTGGCTTAGACATACTGGTTGCTTTGTCGGTCCAAACAGCTATGGGTTCTTGTTTCAATTCACCATTGTGCTAGAGTAGAGAAGTGATAGCCATTGACCTTCTGTTAAAGCACAATAAAAAGTTTTTTGTGAAGAAGGAAAGTGTGCAGGGAAAAGAGGAATGCAGTTCTGTGACTTGAGTTCAGCAACGTAAAAATCAAGAGACAATGTACCTCTCCTGTTGCTTTTCTCACTAGGTGGCTCAGTATAGTGAACCACCTGAAACAAGAAAAGGCAAGACTGAGTTTCTGAAGGCTGTTTTTCATGGAACCTGTGTGTAAAGAAGGTATTTGTATTGTAGCTGTAAGGAAGCATATCAAGTAGGTACTTGTTTAGTTCTGAATGGGAAGTGTGTTAGCCTTCAAAAAAATTTCTTTCTTATTATTGATTGTCTGGTTTGTTTTATTATGCGATTAACACACATGACTTAATTCAGTCAAAGGCTATGGTTAAGTGACCATATTTTAGTTCCTGAGCTATTTCCTAAGAATTTGTTTAAATGAGGAAATAGTACTTTTTTTTTCTGGCTGTATGGTTAAGACAGAGGAAATTTGTTAGATGCTTTAGACTTTTGTTAAGAATAATAATTAGTTCTCAAAGTTAATGTCTGTGAAATGAAAGGATACTAAATCCGGTGGGATGACATTGGAGTCCCCCAGCTCATTCTTGGAGTTACCAGTTTGCTTTAAAAATGTGTCATTTTACTTGTAAAAGGTGAACATCTTCCTGTAACTAGAATAATAGTGTTACATTTGAAGCTGGGGATTCAGATAGATTTGCCAAATGTATTTACATTACATAACATGTGAAGTTATAATCATGATTAAAAGGATTAGGAACTTTCTTTTTAATGAAAGCACTGTATGAGAACAATTTACCGTTCTCTGCAAATAGTGTGGGGCTTTTTTTTTTTTTGGGTGAGGGAGTGCAGTGCAGCTCAGATGTTCTGTAGCTGGCTGGTTTCTGGTTTGCAGATTTGCACTGGAACACTTGTTGTTTGGTGGGAGCAGCTGCTGGAATGTATTTTACACTGTAGTTATACTTGGAGTTTTGTTGCAGGGATTATGTTGTATGCTTGGTGGTTATGATGTGTTGGGCCTAGTTCATAGTGGTGTCTCTATTTGTATTACAATAAAGTGTTTGAATTACTGTTTTTCTCATGGAGTAGTTTCGTGCACTAATGCCTTCCTAATTCTTCAGGAAAGCAAGTTTTTCCTGAGACAATTTCTTGGGGAAAACCATGACAAGCAGTGAAGCTGCCCTTGCATAAATTTATCTAGATTTCATTTTTGAGATAGCTGTTCCCTACAAACTTGCTTTTGAAGATAGGAATGAGGTTAGGTGAGCTTGTATATAAATACATAGAGCAGAAGCACTGCACTGAGAATGTGTTCAGACTGTGCATTGCAGATCCGGTTCAGAGAGGAGCTGACTTGCCATCATGCTCTGGTTAGTAGCTATAGCTTAGCAGTGCTATTTAGAGGAAGTATCTTTTGACTTTCTTTAGTTTTCTTCTGAATCTTATGGCATCAAAAGGTCATTAATGCAAAATTTGCATGGCTTTGCATGGAGGAAACTTAGAGCAGGAAAGCATATTTTTTAATTTCCTTCCCATGTGGAGATGGGTTGGACTTTTTGTTGCCACTGTACGCAGTGCCCTCTTTTCTACCTCTGCTGGTTACGGCCTTCCTTGCTTTTCACCTTTCTGTGGTCTATCAGCTTGTGCTAGGAGGCTTGTTTTGTGCTCTAGTGCATTCTTTCCTTGGTGCTGTCTCCCTGTCTTCTTCTGGATGCAGTTTTTTTCCTCTCGCCCCTTGCTTGTCCTGCTCTGCCCTGCCACCCTTGTTTTGCATTTTAATGCTGTTTCAGTAGTTTTATATGTCTTCACAATACTTGGTTTTGTTTTGTGAGCCTAAAAAATGGCTTGAGACAGCCCTGATTTTTGAAGGAGCCACCTCTTCCAGGTGCCATGTTAGCACTCCCTTCTGGCAGGTTTTCACAGGTGTGCAACTCTGTGCTTGCCACTGAGTCTGTACATCAGCTCCCCATGTACAAAATTAAAAGATAACTTACGCCCTCAGAATTGTTTAGAATCAATTAAGGTATCTGACATTTTTGACATTATAATGGTTACTATAAAAATACAGTAGCAGTAGTCAACATGGAAATTTAGTTCAGAGGCAGCAGTTGGCTAAACATGATTTATATTTGTAAATTCTTAATGTCCAAAATATTGCTATGAGTAATGGAATAGAAGTGGTGTGGCTTTGCATAGTGCTTTTTAACCCTTTAACCTACTATATGGAACCTTGTGTTTTAACAGCCCACTGTTGGGGAACTGGTTTTGAGGTTGTGTTGGTATTGTAATGACTGTGTACCACCTGTAACTTGAGTATGTGATGGCAACTGATGCCAGGTGTACATGTCAAAGAAAACTGGTAATTCTGGTGCAGTTTTCATTGGAAAGATTAAGTAAAGGCAAATAAAACAAATTGCAGAATTCTGGCTGTCCAGAGCTGTGCTGCAGTTAGCTTTTTCATTATACATTTCTTCATCAATATCAACTTCCTAAGCACCTGTCTCGATAACAAAAGGCAGCCCACAGGCTGCATGTACTGAAGAAAGAAGATGCAGCTAACATCTGTTTTAAAATCAGCAATCATCTGCAACATACAATAAAACATGTGCTGTCTAGCCCTTAGATATCACTGCATCTGCAATAAGGAGAGTGCATTTGATAACCATCTTTCAAAATGTATACCTCAGAACAGTATTCTTCTAGAGAAACAGTAAAATCTTTGATTATCATGCAAGAACTTACTGCAATACAACAAGAAAAGTCACTGTAGTGGCTTCGCATTGTGCCTTGGAATCTATACAGGAAACGATTAAACATTACCAGCTATATTGGAAAATGTATGTGGAAAAAATTTCTCTCTGACCCTCTTCCCTAGCTTTCTAATAATCCCCTACCATAAAGTTCATGATCAGAGCCAAATGTTTTGTAGGTGAATTTGCTTCAAATAGTAGCAGGGCCTGCAGACCAACAAATGCAAAGCTTGCCAATGAATCTTCACCATTGTATGGTAAATATTTGCTCTCCTCCCCACTAAAATCAATAAAATCTGTGTCTTACATATTCATGCATCAGAACGTAATGTACGCAATACAGTTTACCAAATGTTTTTATGGGAGTAAAGGGAGGGAAAGCAAACAACTGCAAAGCACCCAAATGAACTCACATCTACAAGTGATAACAGACATAACCACTCTATTTTTTTCAGGCAAGCAAGGTATCAAGAGGAACTGGGTAGTCAGGGTTTAACCAAGGTGAGCCTAAAGGAACCTTCAGAAGACAACCCTGGGTCTTTTACTATGGCATTATGCAGCCTATCATGGCCTCAAGAGAGGGGTTTTGTGGAATGGCATTAACTTTCCCACTCCTTTAAATCTTGGGTATATCACCGATAAGTAGTAATTGTTGTTCAAGGAGGGCAAAATAGATGAAGGCATTTTAACTTTTCCCATCTTCCTTAAAATCTCTCTCCATTCCACAGGTTTTCAGCCACCTCATATTGATTAACATAGCCCAGATGAAATCAGAGCTTATTCTCAACTTAAAGGTTGTTCTCTTGAAGTCTGGAGGTCTTCTGTACCCTGACTTTTGGCTATAAGTTTGACTAATAAAAGAGATACTTTGCTTTGTAGTATAAGTGCTTCTAACACTGTTCTCCAGACCAAAATTATTATCTTGTAAAACTCACTTTCACTTAATTTGAGCAGAATGTTAACCTGGCCTTACAATGTTCAATTTCCCCAGCTTAGAGTGTAGTTCTGCCTTGAGTGAGACTCTGGCTTATTCAGTTTCCTTAGGGCTTCTGTCTTCATCACTGCTTCGCTAATCGGAAGTTATTTTTAACTCGCGTAGCTGCCTTTTTCATCAGTCCTTTGGGGGTGGAGATTTAGACAGAGCAGTGGCATGATAGTTAGAAGAACAGAGGTTTCTATTCCTAGGTTCTGCCACTGACTTTCTCCAAGATTCTCTTATTTAAGGGCATAATATTCCTTTTTATGCCTTGTCCTCTATAAAATGAGAGTAGTTAGCCACACCTGTAAAATGTTTTGAGATCTTTGGGTAAACAGTATTCTGAGTATTTTTATTTGTTTCACGGGATCACAGTCTGTGATGATAGTATAACAATACAGGTTGGTTGGTTCGTTCGTGGAAAAGAAGCAACACCAGTAGTTCACCTTTCTGCATTCACACGGCAGTCTGTAACTTCTGTAAGATTCTGAAGTTAGTGTGGTCTTTAACATTAGGTATAGCTATTCATTGTTTAATGGGAGCAGTGACTTAAAGTGAGTTGCCATTATTTTTACTGGACATGAGATATTTTAATGAAAATGGGGGGTTACATTAATTACTTCAGTGATTGTGGAACTGTTTTAGCAGGTGCTAAATTTCTGTCCTGTTGGTGGTGTTCAAAACACATTTAATGGAACATAAATATTGTTTTCCTGTAATATACACAATATCAAGGACAGACCTACAAACTCCTAATGAGAAGTTATTTGGCTTAGTGGTCCACATGTTATGTTTTTTCACTCTCATGGAAACAGTTTACTGCTATAGTTGCTGCATTAATCCATAATCCAATAAAGGGAATTTATTTGAGGGGTTGAAGGCAGAGAGAAGAAAAAGAATGTGTCTGTAATGCACTGTGGGCAATAGTTACGCTAAAAATTAAGATAGGGCTCTTAAATGGCTCCGTGTTTGCTTTTCTCAATGTGTGAGACATACACACTAAAGTTTCACAGTAAAATTTGAAGGTGCGACTAGATCCTTTCTCCTACTCCTCAAGGAAAAAGACCACACCAACAAACCAAACAATCAACTCCCCAGGCCCATGTTGTTCTTCCTGTTATTTCAGCTGTCACAAACGCAGGGATAACCAGGCTGCTACTTAAATCCATACAATTGGCCTGCATTAAATATCTCATGATATTAAATGAATGCTGACCCTCCAGCTTTGGTAAGAACTATGTCAGTTCAGTGTACAACTCCGCTGTGTTCTACCTAGCACACCTCTAGTAGCATATATGCACAAATATGACCTCGAGACTCTTCCGAAATTGTGTTATGTAGGTATGTCTCATGTTGAAGCTCCCATGTAACTTACACGTAGTAAAATGTTTGTATTAAAGCCATTTCTGATTGCAAAGAATGCATGTGAATGGCTTGTAACTGTAGCTGAAGGAGGGCTGGCAGAGTCTGCATGTGGATTTTTAAAGCTTTAAAGACAAAACTGAAAGAGGGAATTACCAAAAGCTCAATGACAGTCTGGTTCCTCCAAGGGTACGCTGACAGGCGTTGCCACAAGTTTTCATGTTGATGCCTTATTGCCTAAATTGCACACTTTCTACTTTTTTTGTTTTCCTTGATGTATCTTTCTTTGAGTTTGGTGCTTCATAGAAACTGAAAGCAGGATCTTTGAATAACATTAGTTGTTTTTGCTGGAGTTTGAAAGGTAAAACTATGTGACTCAATCTCTGGAAAGTGAGCTCTGGAGTTTTCAGCTCTAAATGTCAGGTACAATAATTTTCATTCCTTTCCTCCTCTTCTGATGTGAAGACTTTGCTTATAATTTTAAATGCAGCTTATAAAGAACTCTGAAGAAACTTTATCGAAATGCTCAGACTTCTGAGAAAAGATGTTAGTACTTACCTTTCTTCTTTTGAATATGGGTTGACTTCTAAGAGCTGTTAAATGCCCTGTCTGGATCTTGTAAATCACTGTCTGTGAGATAGACTATTCATACTTTATTTGAAAATGTTGCTCCTTTCCCATGTCTGAAATGAATTTCACAAAGTAGCCAAGAAGACATGCTGATTTTTTTAATGCTTGAAAATTTCTCATGCTAGAATCATCATTTAGTGAGCTAGTCCTTTACTCTGATTTCCAGTGTACAGTTTAGATATGAATAATTGTACTGCGCTCTTAAGGTTATAAAAGATATAAAAGCCCGGAAATCATTTGGTGCTCACACACGTATCTTCCTGTGGGTCAAATTAATTGGAAAGAAGTTTTGAACAGGATTAAGCGAAGGCATATGAATTACAGGCCTAAATTTTGTTTTTGGCACCTGCTATTACGTGATAGAATCAAAGCCTTGAGCTGCAAAGAGAAGCCTGCAGACATCACCAGAGTGTGATCCACAAAGCATTGCCTCCCTGGGACTGGTAACAGCACAGACAAAAACTGCTGTGAGCATCCAGGAGATCTTGAAGCAAGGTGAGGAGAGGCAAGAAAATGGCTCTAGCAAGCTTGTCTCAGTTTAAGTCCATGTTCTAGGTAGTAGTGAAGGGCAGGGGGAGCTTGACACATTCCTCTGGGTCGGATACAGCAGTAGCTAGCAGGCAGATCCGGTGTTCTGGCCTGCAGCTCCTCATTCCTCTCTCAGCTGGCAGTGGACTACTTGCTTCTAAAAATAGTACATGTTACAGATGCTCCTGTTACCACTGCATGAAGGAATGGGGTCCTTCTGCTTTGTGGGGGTAGAATTACAGTCCCTGAAAGAGCAGAAGCAGAGCTGCAGGAACCCACGTCTCGGTGGACACTGGTGTGTGGAGTACCTGAATCTGCTTCTGGTGCTCATCAGCTGGCTTACATATTTTTTTTTTCTAAGTCTTTGCAGGTCTTTGAATACTGTCAGGCTAACTTAAACAGCAGCCAGCAGGAGGGTGTAGCACGCAGTATGCTATTAGGAAAGATTGACTTTTTTCCTTTATTTTGAGTTTGGGAGTTTGCATAACGGACATCCAGGTTTTTGGAAGGAAATACTCCTGAGATTAGATTAAGTAGAATCCTTTTAGCAAAGACAGTCATCTGTTTTTAAGAAGATTGGCCAATTTAAAGTCAGTTTCACTTTTACCCTTTTTGTGCTTTTGGTCGTTTTGCGGAGAGTACTGTGTCTCATTTAAGTTTTAATTCTTTTCTGTTTGTTCATTCTGAGTGCTGCTATTTTATAAAGTCAGACAGAATGTTTTGTTAGCAAACAAATGGGAAGTATAAAGCAAACAGACCTTCCTTCTCTAATAAATGCTTCCATTATTCTTTCTTATTAGTTAGATACAATTTTATGTCATGGGCCAAACTTGAGTTGATAGCCAAGCTGGACATGATAATGTTGTCTCAGTTGTGGGAAATGGGTAAGGTTACTGATAAACTTCTTATTTTGAAAGGTGCCTGATGTCTTTTGAGAGTCTTTTGTCTTTTCTTAGTTTAGACTTGCTGGCTTTGCTAACTCTTGTAGTAATACTTTCTTTTTTTTTTTTTCCTCCTTTTTGTTTTGTTTTGGGTTTTTTTTTTGTGAGATTGGAATTTAGTATTGTACTGATAATATGATACCTCAAACTATTGGAAATTATTGGCATGGATTTTAAAGAATTGAGTTTTATCCAGTTAAAACAGGAGGATACATGTAATGAATGCAATATTTATTTTCCTGTTTAAATACTAATATCATAAAAATATTTAGATGGCCACAGAACTGAAAGATTGTGCAGGATAATTTAACAATACTGCATATGGATCTGGATGCAGACACAAATTTAGGTGTTAATCTGAATATCTCAATTTACTAGAGTATTGCACAAAAAACTGGGTGGCTGTATGCAAGTTACTGAGACCCTGAGACATGCTCTCATTGAGAGTAATTTCAAAGTTGTCCCAAGAATTGTCTGCCTATACAGTACCTCGTGGTAATTCACACTTAAAGTAATGAAGGCCTGGATCAGCTGAGTTTACATGTGTGAGAAGTCTTGTATATGTATATAGAGGAATGGACCAACTGCTTCAAAGGGTCCACTGGATTCTGGGTGTACAGTAAAATGACAGGTATGGTGCTGTAGACCAGAGTACTTGCTCTATTTGTGTCTCTCACAATTAGCTACACATCCATATTAATATAGAAAAATGTTAGATGCCTTTGGTACAGACTCTTATCCAAGACCATGCTGGGGAATTTCTTGGTGTTTAGCTACTTCAGTGGTGTTCTGCTTGCTAGAAAGCGAAATTTATTCTGTCTGCTGGTACGAGGTAAGTAAACAGATTTGCTAGTTTTCCATACCTGGTGCTAAAATTAGATTGACTTTTCAAAAAATCTGCAAGACCCCAGGGACTATTAAAAGTCCGTTCTTTAATCTTATGCAAACTAAACCAAACAGAAAATAAAATTGCAAACCCTCCTTAACATTAGAGACTGACTGCTAGGCTTTTCAGTTGTTTCAGTAGAAATCTTGGCATCCTATATCTTTTGACACTGCATATTCCCTTTACTGTAAATTTAGCTGCATTTCTGCAGGTATCTGTGTCTGTGTTGCTCTGTGATGTTTTTTCTTTGTAAGTCATGGTCTGAAAATAGGTATGGAGAGTACTGCCTTACAACAGTAACAGAGAATAAGCTTGTTTAACTTTACATACCCTGTTTAATGGCGTGTACACCAGTCTTTTAATTGCTTACACAGTGGTTTTTCTTTAGTCTGAGAGAAGATAATGTTGCATTACATTCATTACGCCTACTGGGACAAGCGAGCCTCGGTCTCTGTAAAGCATCATTGGAGAAATGCCTCGCCATTTCTGTTTACTCTCTCCCAATTGCAAAACAGAACTGCATGAGTAGCTTGATTCACTGGGTTGGAACTGTCTGAGGCTATCGTGGATTACTCATGGGATCTATTGCATCCTGAAAAGTTGGTTATTCCAATGCCTTTAAAAAAAATAAAAGAAAAATAAAGATCCTCTGCAGCCAAGGTATCATTGGTGGTCGTTTCGAACGGATCCTAGGAGAATGAGTCCTTGATGGGACCAAAAGATCAATGTTAAATGCTCTGTTAATGGCCTATTAATGTTTTGCATTTTTTCATGTGAGGTTGCCTACTTCCATGCTGCTTCCTTCTCTCTCAGTTAACTGACTAAGCAGGGACCTCAAGGAGACTGTTGAAAACTTTTTATAGAAAACTGAGAACATGCACGGATTAATGTGTAGGCTCTTTTGTTGCTTCATGTTTCCACCAAAGTTGTCCTAATCACATCAACATCTGTAAGTATGCACTGGCATTCATAGATCGTCCTCAAGACAAAAATTTACTGTATCTAGACCACTGTCTGTCAGGAATATTTTGATCTCTTTTTAAGTCTTCAGTGAAGGAAAGCCCATGTTTTCTCTAGCTGGTTTCTTCTGCCGCTTTGTGATCT
This sequence comes from Phaethon lepturus, assembly GCF_000687285.1. Classification (NCBI taxonomy): domain Eukaryota; kingdom Metazoa; phylum Chordata; class Aves; order Phaethontiformes; family Phaethontidae; genus Phaethon; species Phaethon lepturus. Next base: position 24,981 of record NW_010526410.1, read on the forward strand.
ATAAAATGTGTGGACATGGCACTTCAGGACATGGTTTAGTGTTGTGGTGTTGCGTTGATGGTTGGACTTGATGATCTTAAAGGCCTTTTCCAACCTTAATGATTCTGTGATTCTATAGACTTGCCCTACTGCTTTGCGTCCTTCTCAGTGTCACCTTTCCCACAACTCAGTTCCATATTTTGCCTCTCTATTTGCTGTATTTTATCGATAGGATAAACAGTATTTAATTTATTATTCCTCCATACACAGAAGCTTTTTGCTTTTAAAGAGTACTGTTTTCCTTTCCTCACTCTTGTTGTCTAAGCCAGAGGTTAACAAAACTATGTGGCACTGTAGCATCGTCATTGGTGATGGGTGCGGGCATCCAGCGGTGAGACAACTGCATCTGAAATAATTACCAGCAGCACTTTCTGGCTCTGCTGGGCCATATAATGCGTTGAGGTGGCTTTTGTGTCAGCTTGTGGCATGCCTTTGCCGGTGCTCAGGCGTTTGCGCTGAATCTTGCGGAGGAAGTGACCGCGGGAGAGGCACGCTCGGCTGAGGCCTGGCCGTAGGGCTTGGGAGCACTCCTGCGCTGGAGGCTGAGGAGGTGGCAGCAGCGGAGGGAAGGGTGGCTGTGGCCTGGGGGTGCGCTGTGGAAGGACTCATGCTGAACCCCGCTAGTTTTGCGACGCTGCGCTAGGCTCAGCTACAAAAAAAAAAAGTGGAGAAGCGCTGCTTCAAACTGAAACTCCAGTTTCTTCAGTCTTTTGTTATAAGTTGTCATTCCAGGCTTTTGATCGCTGATTTTTCTTCTACTCTTAGATAACATGGTGAAGACTGAAGTGTTTCTTTTGTCCAATTTGTGAAGGTGTGGTCAAAGGAACAAACATCAATAGGTTGTTTTGGTGTTTGTGGGTGGTTTGTGTTTTTTTTTGTATTTGCAGCACTTTATCTTTTGTCGAAAGTGGCGTTGTGGAGAAACCGCTTGATTTTTCACATGTGTGGATTCATGGAAGCTGGTACCTTTTTTCTACTTGGGTTACTCATTTCTCTACACAGGCTTCAGACAGCATAGCTTCAGAGGACACTTTGGACAGACCCAGGGAAGAACACAAATGACAGACTGTTTGAATGTCCAAAAGACGGACTTCTGTTTCATAAAACGTAGAATTAGTTCTCCGTGCTTGTTCAGTCACTGTTACGTGTGCTGAAGCAGGCAGTTTCTGTCTGGTTGGCAGAACCTGGTGTGCAGCAGCGGTAACTCTTGTCAGGTTTGCAGTCTCCAGGGTAGAGGGCAAGGATTTAAAATCGAGTATGACTACAGCTCCTCCCAGTGGCAGGTCTTTCTCGGCTTCTGTTTGCTGGTACGGCAATGACAGGCCAAGCAGTATTCTGAGAAACACCACCCCGCCACGTTTTGACAGAGGCGGGAAGGGGTCATTTTCTGCCTGGCTGGTAGGATCAGTAATAAGGAATTGACTGTGTATATGTAGCAGCCCACCGGACAGAAAGACTGCCTGAAACATAGGTGCGCTCCCTCATTCAACATCACTTCATGTTGTCTCAATAGAGGTTTGAAAATCGGCGTGTCTCCACAAAGAAACTGCTGCTGCTGTTTTGCACATGCGATCGTCCTGATTGTTCCTGCAGAAAATCAGAGAGATTCATAGTCTATCCACATAGTTAAACCTCTCATTCCAGCTCTCATGGTCTGGCATGATGATTGCTGCAGCATCCTTTTATCAGGCCTTTACAAATGCAGTCTTGCTGTATCAACTCAGACTATTGCTGCATGCTGAATTTTATTCTTGTACAACAAGCCATTTCAAAAGTGTTTGGGCAATGCTTCCAGGAGGCAGTTGAGGAGATACTATGATAATTGGCACTAACTGTTTTTGGCTCTCTGCCAATCCATGTAACTTTGAAATCTTCTGTGCTGTTGTTTGTGTATATATAAAGTTTCTCTGTCTCTGTGTGTATATTCACACACAATGTGAATATATAACACTTTATATTCTTAGAAATTGCACAAGATTTTTGAAAATAATTTACTCATTAGACTTTCTCTTGCATTTCTAATTGCATAGGCAGCTGCATTTATTGAATTCCGTTTCAGTTCTGCTTACAGTATTACCCTTAAGTGGTAAGTGTCTATAATACATTGACAGACTTGCCCTGCAAAGTGCAAACCCTCCACCACGCTCTTGGAGGTTTTCAAACCTGACTGGACAAAACCTTGAGCAGCTTGGTCTAAATTCAATATTGAACCGTCATTTGAATAGCAAGTTTGATTAGAGACCTCTTGAGATACCTTAAGTCTAAAATAGTCCAATATTTTTTCTTTTTGGGGGCAGAATGAGAATTGGGCTCTATAGTCAGTAGTAGGAGCCAAAGCCTCAGTGCTGGAGGACTAATCCAATGGAGGGTCGTGTGTAGTGGAGCATGAAACAAATATATCAGAAATACCCTGCATTTTGCTGTCTCTTTGCTTGAAGTGGAGTGCTGGGATGTGCTTCAGTGCATGCGTATAGCTGCAGGAGAAGCCTCCTGGCTTTGAGTATGTACGTACTCCGAGGATGTAAAACTTTGAAGTAGTTTGAGCATCAGTACTGATGTGTACTTCAAACCTTGATAACCTCCATTCTTACTTGTTACATCGTACAGTCCTCATCTCTGTATGGTTGCCTTCCTTCACCTCCATTACATCAAATGAATACTGTTTATACCTTTTTTTAAGAACTTCTCTGGCCTCTCCTTATTTTGGCAGTCAGCTGTAAATTGTTAGAATATTGAGACAAGTACAATTAATGTGATAAGATTTTTAAAAGGCCTGTCAGTATTCTATTGTTAAAGCAAGTGATGACTTGCTTCTCGTGTCCAGAGAAGGGCAACGAAGCTGGCGAGGGGTCTGGAGCACAAGTCTTATGAGGAGCGGCTGAGGGAACTGGGGTTGTTTAGTCTGGAGAAGAGGAGGCTGAGAGGAGACCTTATCGCTCTCTACAACTACCTGAAAGGGGGTGGTGGCGACGAGGGTGTTGGCCTCTTCTCCCAAGTAACTAGCGATAGGACAAGAGGAAATGGCTTCAAGTTGCGCCAGGGGAGGTTTAGATTGGATATTAGGAAAAATTTCTTCACTGAGAGGGTGGTCAGGCATTGGAACAGGCTGCCCAGGGAGGTGGTGGAGTCGCCATCTCTGGAAGTGTTCAAGAAACGTGTGGATGTGGCGCTTCAGGACATGGTCTAGGGGACATGGTGGCGCTGGATTAATGGTTGGACTTGATGATCTTGAAGGTCCTTTCCAACCTAGTGTTTCTGTGATTCTGTGATTCTGTGACTTTTTTTCCATAAGAAATTTGAGATTGTAATTTTTATTAATTAGATGTTGTTGACTATTGACATTTAAAAAAGCCTCAATTTTGTTTATGGGGAGATAGAACAGAAGAACACTGGGGAGACAGAGTAGACTATCTAAAAAAAAGTAAATTAAAGGGTTTCTACAACCCCTTCCTCATTTTTACATGCAAAAAATCAAACATCAGTCTGTATACTGATGTATGTGTGTTAATGTATTGTTTTACAATGTGGTACAGTTGACTTCCCCCTCCGCCTGCCCTTCTCATTCTCCTTTTCAGTTTCATGGAGTCATAAGGTGATTTAGATTAGGAGAGACTTTGGAGGTCATCTAGTCCAGACCCCCACTCAAATCACAACCAGCGTAGATTGAAGTTGCTATTTGGGGTAAGTTTTTAGTATCTCCAAGGACAGATATTCTACAGCTTCTCTAGACAGCCTGCTTCAAAATTTGACTGCCTGTGTTGTGCAACTTTTTTTTCAGAACATATAGTCAGAATTTCTGTTGTTTCAACTTGTGTCCGTAGTCTTTGTCCCATCACTATGTGCCTCCAAGAAGAGTGTGCCAGAGAGTGTCTCTGCAGGATAGGTTGTCAGTTATGCAGTGGTGAAGTCTCTTTGTTACTTTCCTGTTACAGTAAAAGGCCCATAACATATGAAATTACCTGAAAATGTTTCTAGTCTATTTCTTTCAAGATGTGAAAATTAATACAGTGGACCTTCTGTAGCAAATGTATAAATTTGAGCACAGTTATGGTATAAGCTGCTTTGTCTGTTATGAATTAGTGTAGGAAGATGTTTGTCTTCACAGGAGTTGTAGCTTTCAAAGGTCAGCTTACCTGGGTTTTTTGATATATGGGGAGAAATGTATCTTCAGTAAAGCCAAGGGTAGGGTAAAATTATGGTGAAATATTTGCTGTTCATTGTTCTGTCTGCTGTTAAAACTAGTCTTTCATAATTTTAGAATCTATGCAAGAGTCTTACTTGGTCTGTGCTACCTAATACAAAGCAGGCTGAACTCCAAAACCTTTGAATTTCAGTCCCATAGGAGATCTAAGTTGTGGAAGGAGGCACAGACACCTCCCCCCATCCTTTCCTTCGACTGCCAGCCAGCAGTTACTAGACTTGCAAAACCTTAGCTGCCATTCTGGAAGACATCTGAATCATTAGCCCTTGGTAGTTAATGAATGAGCTTTTTAAAGGGAGCTGCTCTTAGCGGGTTTGGTGAAGGGTCACACTCACTTTAGGAATACCATCCCTTTCTTGCAGTCCCTGTGCTTTCATCTGTCCGTCAAGTCTGATCCTTGTTTGGGCCTTTTGTGTGCTTGTGTTATTTGGTATGTGAATTGTGTGCATTGTAAACTTCATCATCAGCAATACTTGGCAGTAAAATGAAGGTAACTTAAAATAATGCACTAGTTATTTCCAAAAGATATTTCATAGAAATCAATTTTTGATGATTTGACATGTTTAATTAAAAGATGCAAAGATAAAGTTGCCCAGCAAGTTGCCAATTGTCTCTGGTTTAACTTGAAAAGTAGCTTTCTTTTAAGTATTCAAGAATTTTATTCTCAGTGGAAACTCTCCTGGGACAGTCAGTAAAAAAAAAAATGCCTTTTTGTTGATGATTACTTTAAATAGTTGTAGTAACTCTTGATTAATCAGTGTTTTGGTTGTTCTCCACCCCTCACCTTTGGAACTCCATTTAAAAAATATTTTTATCTTTTTGTCTAATATTTCCTATTGCTCAGATCTTGAGCTAGATGCATTTTGAGTAATTAAATGAAACTGTACTTTCGCTAGACTATTATCCACAGAAAGATCTTGGGAGTTTTCTAGCAAATTAATTAGATACCAATTGCAAATTGAATTTAGAATTCTGTTCCTTAACACTTCAAACAACACAAATGAGTAACTTGATGTACTCTTTTCCTTTTTTCTTTGGGAAACCACAAGTACATTTCCAGGAGGGCTCTTCATGCATATTACTCCACTTTGTTCCAGAGCTGAACATCATGTGAAATACTCTCCAGCTGTCAAAGTCTCTTTTTGTAAGAGAGCATTGCACTAGCTATTTAATATGATAGCCAGCCTATTCTTTAATGTCTGTGAAGAGAGTGCTGCTGTTTGTTGTATTTTCCTTCAATGGCCTTTAGGAGGATAACTTGCCTCCAGTGAGATGAAGCTGAAAAGCAGCTGTCATAGCCCTGACCCAGAACAACCTAGCTGTCTTGACGGTGGCCACCGCTGTCTGCTTGCAGGGATGGCAAAAGAAGACCTTTTGCAGGATAGTTCATGGATTAAGCTTGTCCTGAGACTGCCTGCTGGGATGGTCTTAACTGGGACTGCTAATGATATTACAGAACATCTCTGCGTTGTGGACCGAGCTGCTTATGAAGCAGTTCCTCAACAGCTGCAATTTACAGTCAGGCATTTTTAAGGTAAACAAACGCGAATTTAGTTTGGGTCAGAAAGCCACTTTTGTAATTCAGTTTCAGTTGCACAAAATACTCGAATATTTAATAACATACTCGCAGTTGTCTAACTGAAGTTTTGAAGTATATGGTGATTTGTGAGCTACTGGAGGGTGATGAAGTATTTAGCTGAACATAGACTTTAATAGAAAATTATTCTCTTGAGAAAAATTTAAGGGAAATGCTTTCTTAAATTTGCGTTAACTTTTAAACTTGTATGAAATGATAGAATAAAAATAAAACCTTGCAATTGAAAACAGTGAGGGAGAGGGTTTGAAATAGTTACAGGCATTGTTCATACCTAGAGGTGATTATACAGTGTTTTCTGCTCCTCACTGACACAATATTTTGGCTAATGGGTTCATTATGTTAGTGGTTTACATGTTCCATGAAGACTTACTTATATTGCATACATGGCATTAAAATACTGAGTAGAAACACTAGTGGATAGGAATAGAAACAATTTGCAGAAAGCTAAGGAAATATGATTTCGAGATCCTAAAGATGATTTGAAAAGTTCCTAAAGAACTTCAATGTATCTGACATGCTCCAAAAATACTGCTACTTAGCTAGGGTGACTAATATTCAGAGACTGCCCTGAGATGAAGGTGTAAAATGGTTGGAGGTATCTGCTTTGTAAGGTCCGAGTTGCATTCAGGAGTGGCAAGCTGCATGGCAGCTCTGAAGAGTATTGTGATAAAAGATGGGCTGACCATTCAAATTCAGTGGGAATACTCAGAGTCAGGTTGTTAAAGAATGTGGGAACTGGCCTGCAGTGAACCAGGGCCATGGATGCAGGTGATGTATCCAGGTGTTAGAGTATGATACTGGGAGGGACAGTGGCACTTCTTCATGGGAAAGGTCACTGACTGAGTAAATATAACATAGAATTGCAAATAAATATTATTTGTGTGTTTTAGTAAAGTCATTCCTAGCTGGTGAAGTCTAGAAGCATAATCTTTATGTAAAACTGAAACACTGAAGATACATCAATTAAAAAGATTCAAGAAACAATGTGGGAGAACTCTTCCTTGTGTCTTGTTGTTTTAAATCTTAGTCACTGAGGAATTCAGTATTTATGCCCAGATTGTATGTTTTCTTTTATGCCAGTTTGAAAGCTTAGTGCCTAAGAATTTTAGAATTAACTTGAAATTTTTGTATCGTGGAATGCGAGAGAGACAGGATATACTAAGCATCCTGAGGAGTGGATACAGCAAATCATAACAGCATCATAGCTGTGATGGGGAGAGAAGAATGTGCAGTGATGAGCAGGAGAGGGGAGGAGCGTAATATCCCTTATTATACTAGCTAACAAAAAGGGAGGGTGCAGAATATTCTAGTGTATGAATTCTTAGGTGTAAATGGCAAATGATAAATTAGTTACACTGATTAATTAACTAAAGCATTTAATTTAATTGAAGTTGATTTAGTTATGTTATGGCAGACAAAAAAAACATGAGCAAACCGAGACTTCACCTTGACTCTGTCCTTAAGCACTCTGTTTACAGTGCTACAACAAATGAAATAAAATGAGGTTGTGTGTTTGCATGGTGACCACACAAAATGAATGACAGTAGACGTTTTTTATGTCCTAAAAGGTCTTGGTGTCTGGTGTGGCTTAACCCCAGCTGCCAACTAAGCACCACACAGCTGCTTGCTCACTCCCCTCTGGGGTGATGTGGGATGGGGGAGAGAATCAGAGGAGTAAAAGAGAGAAAACTCGTGGGTTGAGATAAAGACAGTTTAATAGGGAAAGCAGATCAAGGAATTCACTCACCACTCCCCATGGGCAGGCCAGGTGTTCAGCCATCGCCAGGGAAGCAGGGCTCCATCATGCATAATGGGTACTTGGGAAGACAAGCACCATCAGTCTGAATATCCTCCCTTTCCTCCTTCTTCCCCCAGCTTTATATGCTGAGCATGATGTCATATGGTGTGGAATATCCCTGGCATCAGTTGGGGTCAGCTGTCCTGGCTGTGTCCCCTCCCAACTCCTTGTGCACCCCCAGCCTACTCACTGGTGGGGTGGGGTGAGCAGCAGAAAAGGCCTTGGCTCTGTGCAAGCACTGCTTGGCAAGAAGGAAAACATCCCTGTGTTATCAACACTGTTTCCAGCACAAATCCAAACCATAGCCCCGCACTAGCTGCTGTGAAGAAAATTAACTCTGTCCCAGCCAAAACCAGCACAGTGTCCTTGTCTCCTTCTCACCCACTCCCAACTAAATAAGAGGAAAAAAATCCAACCCCCAAACAATCAAAAATAAACAAAACAACAAAATAAACCAGCTGGTCTAACAAGATCCTGAGCTATTAGGTAGGTTTTACATTCTTCAATAGGACCCTTAGGACACCCTCCCCATCTGGGAGTGGGTTGCTTGGGGTGCATCGTATGAAGTATGTTGTATCACCCATGTGTTGCTTGTCAGACGATACAGAGATTCCATTAGGTGAAGAATCTTTAATAAAAACATTCTGTGTTGCAGGAAAACACCTTAGAATTATGTTGGTAAAGGCTCCACTTGTACTATTCTTTAGTTAATAAATTAGGACAATAGTAATGTCATGTTACAGTATTGTTTTCTGTCTTCAGGGTTTTTCTTTAATGGTGCCTGCAGATGTCCTGTTAATTAGCTCAAATGTGATTGTCAAGGCTTTGCAGAGCATGTTGACTTTTCTGTATGTCATAGGTCAGGGAAAATGTTTCTCTGAAGTCTGGAGCAAAGAATATCATGATCTTAACAGGGATGATAAACTGTTGCTTCTTTAGGATCTCAGTTGTTTAAGTATCTTTAGCTAGTCCTTCTGCTCATCAACCTAAAATGTGAAGTGGTTGTCATTTAGGGTTCTTGCATATACTTGTACACTAATCAGTTCATCTTGGTGTTGCTTTAGGGAGAACTTTCAAACTTCCTGAAGTCTGAAAACCAGTAAGTGTTATGTATTCTAAAGACTACTTGTAACCTGGGTATTCTGGGACCAAAGATGTTCAGAACTGTAGAGAAATTGAATACCTTCTCTTAATTCTAAAAATAAAAACTGCTAAAAGGCATGTAATCAGATGTGAATTTTACAAGATCCTTGTATACATATTTGTGCTTCCAGTTAATTATTTTAACTTGTTAAACCTCACATGACTTTGTACGGCTTGCTTCATCTGCACTAGCTGCTTACTGCTAAGTGGCTGCAGAGAGATGCAAGTATGTAAAACTTGGCTCCCAGTGACCTCACTGTGAGCTCACTACTTAATTGGTCTTTCACATCTAGATAGTAATTAAAGCTTGTTAACATCCAAGAAAATAATGAGCCTTAAAACACAAGAACTAGTTGTCATTTAGAAGTAAAATCTTGTTTTGGTAATACATAATGAAGGTCTGTTTAGGACGTTACATTGATGGCTAATTATCCTGTACAGCTAGGGTGCTAGCTCTAAGTCAGTTCTCTTCTTCCCCCGTAATGCCATGGGTCTGCTTGCTGCTCAAATGCGAAGGCAACTGTGGACGATTAAAGGGCTGGAGTGGTTTGAGCAGCGCATTAGAGCGCATCCAGTTTGAGCTCCCTCTGGGCAGAGTTCAGAACGTTTGTTGCTGCGACTCTGCTCTCAGTTTGAGCACTTCTGTCTCTCTGGCAAGCTGGCTCCATTGTGTCAAAACCCTTGACATTTATTTCTCCTATAAGTTGATTACAGGAAAAGGAAAGAAAACTGCTTATTTTTCCAGTTAGCTGTTTTTTCTTGCCCTGTCTTCAAGAAGAATTGTATTCCTCCTTACTAATATAGTAAGTAAATAACTTGGTCTTTAACTTCTTTACCTTACCTGAGTGCCCTAAGTGTAGTAAGCATTCGTCCCGTTTTATAAATGGGGAGGTGAGGAATGGAGCAACAAAAGGTTTTGTCAGCATGGCGTATGACATCCATGGATTTGGTTGTGCTTGGATTCCTGTGATAACCTTGCTGGCTCCAACAGCAATATCCCCAGCCTCCTCTGCCCCCTTCATCTCTCCTGTTCTCCTCTACCTTCCACCTCACCGTCCATCTTTGTATTAATATGTTGATGAAGTCATATGTAGCATAGCACAGTGATCTAGATTGGCCATCTTACGAAGTGTGGTCGTCTCTCTTTCCTGGGTTATTTTTCATCCAAATCAATTTTCCTATTCTTCCCCGTCCAACTAAATGAACAATTATAACTCTGTATTCCCCTCTGTAAGGGAGGGGGAGAGGTATTTGAAATGAGGCATAAAAGGCTGTGTAACCTGGCATGAGCAATGCTGCTGCTAAGATTGAAACTAGTGTTAGGCTTTAGGTTTTGAGTACTTTAAAGTAGACAGTGCTACCAGAATAAATTCTTCTGATCAACTTCTGACTCTTGACTTCTCGAAGTTTTGGAGCATTTGTGCAGTGACCTAGATTTCAGAACTATTGCAGGTTTAAACTAATTATCTAGAAAACATCTAAAATGTCTGTGCAGTCTGCACAGATTCTTATGCCAACACAAGGCCAGGGATGACATTAGGATGGGAACACCTGAGAGGGGAATGAAGTACATTTTTGAAGCTAGTATAAGTGGTTCTGCTGCTGGTGCTTGTCGGGCTGCAGCAGCCACAGGTGAGCTTTCCTGCAGTGAGCACTGACACTGGGTTACTCTAGCTCGGCAAAATTCAGGATGTGACTGTGCCTGTGTGTTTAGCTAGTGTCTTTAATGATGGAGAGTGCTTCAGTTTTGCATTCTGACACACACTAAAAGCTTATACTGAAGTGTCTGTACTGCTATTGTTACTTGTGTTGTCTAGGTTTAAGCTCATACATGATAATGCTTCAATTTTTCTGTGTAAAAAAAAAAAAAAGAGATGGTGTGGCATAAAGAGAAAGGGAGAAGCCAATTGCCTTTTGTTTTCTGTCGTGTAGATAAATTGATAAATACAAATGTATTTGATAGTCTAGAGAAGACTTAACTATTTCTTCAGTTCTTTTTGTATCCATCTCTGATTTTTTGAATGGATGAAAGTATTGTAAGTTGTATTAAGAAATTCAGTATATAGCAGTCATAAATATGGAATGTCCTTGTAGGTTGTTCCTCACTACTCAACCGAGTTCAAGAATTGACATACTGTATATTTTTGTGAACAAATTTTGCACTGCATCTATATGTGGATTTTCTTGCCACCTCCTTTTTGTTGGGAGGAGGTTGATGGAAGAATGTAATTTCTGTTTACCTTGAGTTACATTTGGCTTTGTATTTTTGTCTGTTTTGCTTTTAGAGTTGAAGTCCACTTAGTCTTTGTTAAGGAAATGTGAAGTATCCTCTAGGAAGTACAGTTTGCAAAATGCTCACTTCCACTGACGGATAGCTTTGGATTACCTTTTCTTTAGCTGGAGGACACAGTTTCCTTTCTAGGATTACAAATTGATGATCTCATATGAAAAAAGTGACAGGCAAGGTGTTTGTTCATCCTGTTACATCAACATCTGTTAATGTTTTCTGCTGTTAAATGTAGCCAGTTTTTCCTATTAAGAAGCCCCATCTTTTCATCAGAAAGTTAGCAGGGGCATAGAGCATAATTGTCTGTTGTGATGAACTTCTATCTAAATTAAAAATAGCTTTTTAAACTTTCATAACCTTCTGGTGTTAAGCTAGCGTTTTTCCACATGACTCACTCATACAGATTGTATTAACTGTAGCTGTGGGTAAGGCTGTGCAGAAAGATCTGGACCGTGACTTCCAAAGGGGTAATGAAAATGCATTTGGCAGTGAATAAGGACTTCAGAGTATTGCAGAAGGTAATATTTATAGTAAATATTTTGCCTTACTGTAAGCCTGGAGGTGGAGGGTGAGCTTGAGTGGAGAAATGGGGCAAAAATTGTCTGTTACTTAATAATGGTTATGTTAAAGTTGTAAGCTTTTATTTGAATTAGCCAGTCATCTCTGAGCTTTCTATGTCTTAAACATAACAAAGGCCAATCCACTTTTCTCCTGCATCCTGAAGAGCATAGAGGATTAGAATAGCTTTATTGTTGTTGCAGTTCTTGATTTAACATGAACTAAAGTGGAAACATTGATCTTTATAAGGCTCTTGTCCATCTCTTTTGAACTTTGAAATTGGCTTGTAAGGTTTCTTACTTGAAATATTCCTATCTGTTAACCAGAAAGTGAAGGTCTGCTTTCCTCTATACTCAGACATGGATAAATCTCATATTTCTGGGGTTTGGCGTGTTATTTTTTGTTTGCTTGCTTTGGCATTTTCAAAAAATATTGCTGAAACACTGAATTTTAGAGCTGCGGATAGAAGTCAGCTTTATGAATACCTAGATTATGGATGAGAGTAAGTTACATAAAAAAATTAGTAATTCTGAATATTGCTTGAAATTATAGTGAACAAAAAGAATTACAGGTCTTGCTTTATGGTGTGATTTGACATGGGGACATAATTTCTGTATCTAAGGGTTGGCTGTTTTGCCAGAGAGCCTTTCTTTTGTTTTGCCTGTTCTTCCCAGAAACGTACCTTGTTGGATGATGTGGTACTTCTTCCAGTAGCAGGGAAGGGAGCGTGGTCTCTCCTTTGTTGTCACTTGGCAGGACCTGCCTGTGAAGAGGCAGTGGAGTCATTCTACCTACATACAGCAGGCCCAACACTTTCTGCAAGCATCAGGCTTTCATGATACATAAAACGTAGGATTATGTCCGTGTTACTTCTCATCCCTCTCCATTTGCACCAGGGAGACAAGGGGGCCAGGGGTCAGATGCGAAGTCTGGGCTAAGTTACTTTTTGCAATCCTACATAACGGGTTGAAAACCACCATTTAAGACTCATGTTTCAGCCTTGCCAAGTTGGCAGCATTCTCTTCCACGGGGGTAGCAGGGGTTGCTTGTTTATTATCCTGTGCTTCTTGTGCAAAAATTACCATCCTGTCAGTGGTGACAGTGTGGCTGTTCCAAAAAGTTGGTTGTCCTCATCCTCATCTCCATCAGTAGTAATGGAAATGGGTGGCTCTGAAATTCGCAGTCAAATGGCGAACCACTTGCTTCCTCTGTGATATTTATTACAGGCTGAAGCATTATAGCAGCATCCCTCTTTCCATAAGACGTCAGTTTTCTTTTACAGTACTTTGGGATGATTTTTATTTCATTGCTGCTGTTTGAAAAGGGGCAGAGCTCATAATTGTCACCTTTAAAAAGAAGTGCCAAGCATAAATTGATAGTGTTTCCTTCTGAAATCAGCAGATAGCCTGAAACAAGAGCTCTGAAAGAGAGAAACATTCAGTGCTTGCACTGAGGGTTACCTCTGAAGAAAATATTAACTATTTCGATACTGGATTGTAACTTGGCAGTCAGTGAAGTTCATATCCCAAACTGCCTCCGAGAGCTCTAAAGAGGAAAAATCACCAGCTGTTAAAAACAGGCACACGTGGATATCTTTAACAACTTTTAATATTTATGAGGTAATATTTTAGCATACTGAAAATGAGTAGGTAATATACGGTTGTGTGAATTTATTCTGTACTTGAAGGATTACTGACTTCTTGTATTCAGTTTGTTTATAATCTCCAGCTGTTTTCCTGTGCTGTGTAGAAAACTCTCTTGTGCAGATGGTTTTTAGGGAAGAAGTGAGAAGAGAAGGGGAAGTAGACACTACTTAGTGAAGCTGTAAGTGCATTTGGGAGGACTGGAGGAGAGGAACAACTCCTGTGCAGATGTCCCTGTATTTAGCTGTAATAGCTCCACACCTAATTTGGTGCGAGTGGTTGCTGCTGCCTGTGTTCATGACTCAAATGTAGGCTTCCTATCTAATGCCAGGAACCACATGTCTATTAACAGCACTACTTAAGCTAAGTGATTTTAGCTCCCGAGCCAAATTATGAAATCTGTTGTCCTTAAGCCCACTAGAAAAGGCATCCAGAAATCTGCCACTGGATCATCTCCTGCTCTCTCAGGAGACATCTCACAAGCCCCACGCTGATTACCCTCATTAGACTATACTCACTGTGTGGGCTAAACCTTTTTTTTCTCTTATATAACTAGAAGATGGTAGAAAGGACTTTCTTCTGGTTCAAAAAATGGGAATTGTTCAAGATGTGTGATTTTTACTTAGGTAGTCAGCCTAGGTGAAGAGGTAAATTGACTCCTCTGGGGAGTGAAATAAAGAGAAGTTAGCTGAGGAGGCAAGACCAGTGGCTGGAGGACTCACTCAGCCCCAGTCAAAGAAATGCTAGCTATTTCTCCTTTTGACTCCCCCCCCCCGCCCCCCCAGCTTGTTTCCTTGCTTGCCTGCAAGAAAGGCAGCTGAACCCACGGAGCAAGAGAGGCTTTGTCGGGGTGTTGCATGGCCAGAAGAGTAGGGAGACTAGCCTACATATGGTCCTTAGGTAAGAGCAGATACAGGAGATTCGCAAAAGTTTTACTACAATCTTCCATAGTATGCAACTCTGTATTGCAGTGATTACATTTTAGAGTGCAAAATACCTGGACTCTAAAAGATATGCTAATTTTTCCACACCCTTTTAACTTTTTTTAGGCTGTGTATGAGCAGGTTGGAATAAATGTTGAGAACACTTTAATCATATACAGCAACAACTTTTTCGTCCTTGCTGCATCAACTTGCAATAAATATCAAGTGGTGTTTCAGCTGGGAGGAGTACTGTTACTAAAGTTGAGACAAAGAAATGCAGTTGGTATGTGGGCTTCTCTCAGGTATAATGAATGAACACATCTCAAGTCTGGTAAGTGATGGAGTGGCTTTTACAAAATTATAGAGAATGAGTTGGTATCCTGGCACCTTTTTTTCTTTCCAACAGAGAGACGGACAGCATGCAAGATGAATACTGAAAATATGAACACAGTATGGAGTTAATGAGAAGGCAGTGTGCATGTGCTTTTAGGCAAAGGGAGCCTCTAATTTGGATGGCTAATGACGATCATGTATCTATACTGAGATGTTTGTCAGTTCAGTTAGTTGGATATGTCACTGCATTGAATGCATGTGAATGGCGTTAAGAAAGTAGAATGACAGTGGTGTGGACTCTTACCTCAGAGCAGACGAGTGAAACACAGGCCCCAAACCTCCCAGCATTACAGTGCTTTTGTGATCTTGGACGCCAGGGCTCGGGTCACGAGCCTGTGCTGCACAGGGGAAAGATGGCGAGTCCACTGATGTCCGGAAGAGTTTAAGAAAACGGATCCTGGTATTGCAAATGTTAGGACTGTGTTTTTCCTTTTATCTCTGTGGGTGAAGCTGGGAAGAGTACCACCATTTGTTTTTTTGAGAGAGGTGCTGTTTGTATGTCTTTGTTTTCCAAATTAGAAAACTTGTAATCAACAAAGGGGGTCAGGTATGAGGTGGGGGTCTTAGGAGGTACAGCGAGTGTTTGTCCTGCGTAATCATGTACAAATTGCACAATTCTGGAACAAAGAGAGTCGTGTCTCACTTTTTTCAACGCCTTTTTTTTTTGTGTGTGTGTGTGATTCCTTTTGCATGAGAGGGGGAAGAGTGAGCCTGAGTGTGATTACCCATTCAACTCTTTCAAAGGGACCTTGAGGAAAAGCTGATGAAGCTGAAACCCACCACTTCTGTTGTATTGTGTCTTGGGTGAAACTGGACTTTCCTTCTTACATCCTTCCTATAACTGCTTTGAAATCTGTCTGTTGCAGGGGACGCTGTACTTGTCTGTTGTGATGTGGGGTTTTTTTTAGTTTTAAACCTTTCTTGTTTTGTTTTGTTATCTTTGACATGAGAATGCAGTCATCCAAAGGCCATTTTCGCATCTTTAAATTGGAATCTTGAGAGTGTAGCAGGTGATGTAATTTTTAAAGCAATTTGTTGCTTCTCCTAATGGAGAGTTTTTAGAAGTTTTTATTACCAGTAGCAAACTTTCAGTTAGAAGCTATCTTTTACTTACTTATCTATTGTACTGATACTGATATAAAGAACTAAGAGTCCTTTCATATATGTACCAATAAAGCAGCTTTTTGGATTGTGAAGAAATATGTCTTGGGTTCAGTTCATGGCACTACAAGTTCTTTTGTTATTTTAATGAGACTTATAGCATTTCTTTTAGATTGCTATCATCTTCCCTTGAAAAATATTTCAAAAAGCCTACATTCTTACCTTGTACTAATTTTTGTCTTGCACAAACAGATGTATATTCTGACTGTATTAAAATTAGGTATGTATTGAAAACAGCTTTTTTTTTAAAAAGTAATAATTTGAGCATTAACTTTGAGAAGATTGATTCATTTGCATGGAAGTATACCAACCAGCCCTTTTCTTGACCAGCTATTGGAAAGTATAATGTAGGTGGTTGCTCCACATGTTGGATTTATTTTCTGAGACAGTAGAACTGGCTGCAGACAGAACAGGGGAGCTGGCCAGGCTGTCTGGCAAGCCCCAGGGGTCTCTGGTGTTTCCGACCGGCTTTCGGAGGGTTGCCTTAAAACTTGTTCATTTATTGCGGAAAGTATGTTCTGTCCTTCTAAACCCTTGAGAGTTGTAGCTTCTCTTGCATTCTCTTGCTGTGTTTTAAATACATAACAAATAAACTTGTGGGCTTTTTTCAATTTGAGTATCTTGCTGTATATGAAGCATGTTGTATGTTTAGATCTTAGCAATATGTTTAGACATTTAAACTTTACAAAGAATTGTGTATTGCGTAGTGGTTTTGCCCTAATCGTGTATTGCTAATCACGTGGTACACTGATTTGGCAAGAATCTCTTTTTGTAGGAAGGCTTTCCCCCAGTTCAAAGTTGTATTTATTTGATTATTTGTTCAGTAACTCTGTTTCATAATTTATGTATTGTTTTTATATGTATACCCTTGCAAACAATTAAGTGATGTATACATTCTGCACATAATTTTTTTTATTGGTACTTGCACTTTTCATAGTCTACAGTCTTTTCCACTCTCTGTGTCCAAGTGATATTTCATCCAGGCTCTTTAACTAAGAGTGTGTCTGGCTGTTTGCCCATTGAGATTTTGCATACAGGAGAGTATGGCCTTAGCTTAGCATGAAATCATCTCTCCTTTCCATTTAAAAAAAAAAAAAAAAAGAAGAAATAGTCTGTGGCTTGTAATGAAGAATATTGCAGGAGAGCTTTGTTAGTATGATAAATGTTTCTTTAAAACCAGACACAGTCCTGTTGTGTTTTTAAAGTTTGGATTTGACTAAGTTTGTAGAAGTCATGAGAGCTAATATAATGATAAAAATAGCTGGTGTTCTGAAAGGTAACCACAGTTCTGAGGATGTTGTCTTCATGACTCTCTCCTGTCAATATTGTGAAGGAGAACATTATGCATTTAATACTTTAGTTAGAAACAGGGAAGTGACAGAAAAAGATTCATAGCAAGCAATTTAAATTTCAGGTGAAACATAGGATAGGGAGTAAAGATGTATTGGAAGTTTTGCTGATAAGAACTAGAAAAGCAGAATAAACAAAATATGGCAGTAACGCCAGTGTAAAATTTAAGCAAGTCTTTATTCATGTTTTAAATGGCACTACAGGATGCTTTTGGTGGGGGAAAAACTTTGTTCATCTCTATTAACTATGTCACCATGAGTGGGACTTCAATTCTGCTGTCCACAGATTGGCAAAAAAAAAAAAAAAAAAATCCCTCAGTGATATTATTTTGATATTCTTAAAAATCTTAGCTTATATTGCAGCTACTTGGTCTATGAAACTGTGGCTGTCAGTCACTGGCTCTATCTGCATGTGCCCTGGGATCAATAGTACATTAAGGAAGGTGACATGGGAGGAAAAAAATTCATAAATAATGAATCTCAGGCTTCACTGCTGGGCTTCATTTCTACTCAGAATAATAAGAATTCTAGTGAAGTACCCTTGTACTTCCTAACCCTATTAGACTTGAAACCATTATTACAAATATTGATGCTTTCCTTTAGTCTGTTTCTTGTTAAGAAATGTATCTGTAATCCTTAGCTATGTGCCACCAAAGGAAAAGCTAGCATTTCTATTTATCAGAAATACAGGTACAGTAAGAATATTTGTATTGGAACTGATCTGCATCCTACTGAGAGACCAGGATTTGAAGTAGGGGGATGAGGAGGTTGCTTTTAGCAACACATTCGTAGCTTTATAAACAATAGGTGCTTGTGAAAAGAGATTTTTGTGGTATGCAGGACCATGTGAACATGTGAAATATTGAGCATTAGAGGCATGATCCTTGCACTTTAAATCTGTGTATTAATTTTTTTCATTAGCTCTCTCTGCTTCCACATCCTGCACATTGCTGGCAAGCATGCATCAGCAATAAGACTTTCTTCCCTAATGTGTCTGACATACCTCTGAAATGTGGCTGGTCACAGCTATAGCTGCTTTTTTTGGAAGTTGTTTCCTTTCAAGCCATTTAAGTAATTTCACCTGATGTTACTTTAAATTTTCTATATAATGTGCTCTTTCGATGAATAGCCGTGTAGAATCGGCACAGGAAGAGCAAAGTCCTTGGCAATACCAGCTCAATTGCATCTGCAGATGAGGATTTAAAATTCTATGCAGCAGACAGTACCTCCAGCAGGCGAGTAAAAGGTTACTGCATTATTTTGCTTGTTTGCATCTGTAGTCTTTATCTACCAAAGGTTTTTTTATTGTTCAATTTGTTGTGCATGCTTGTATATAGATACTACGGGAAATTGATTTAATAGAAACATGAATACCAAAAGGGCAAAGCAAGGTGAAGGGAGAGGCTCAGTTCAGCTTTAAACCAAGGAAAGGGAGGGGGAAAGAGGAAGAGTAAAGGGGAGGGAAGCAAGAGCAGGAGAGAAATTAAGCTTTCAATGCAGTATGAAAATGAGAAGTTTTTTTGTGACTATATTCATTTCAGCTGCTTTCACATCACTTGCATTTTTCTTAACCTTTTGCTAAAGAGGATGCTATTGAACAAGCACTGATAGCTCTATAAATGTAAGTGACAATTATTTCAAATCAGATTATCCCGTAATCAGGTTAAAGCAGTTGTGTTAATGTGAGACCTTCTACTTTCAGAAATAGTATTGCATACTATCTTAAACCAATTAAAATGAGCTTTTTGCAATATTACTTGCATTTTTTTCCTACGGAAAGGAAAAAGAAGTATATAGTTATTGCATTAGTATCTCATGCAAATGAGAACACGTTGCCAGCAGTAAGTTACTTGTGTGTGTTAAATTAGAGAGGTATTCAATCTTATATTTTGAGCAGGGTATACTTCTTTTTAAAGGTGAAAAGACCTATTTATGTCTCACTGCTTATTTGAATTAGTTTTTCCTTTTTTGTTTTTCTCAGAGTGAAGGGCTCCTCGAAGACTTTATTAAAGCTGCTTATAGGTTCTGCCTCTAACTTGCTTTGAGAGTTGGTTGTGGTACCTTTGGACACTCTACTGTAAATTCTGTCATGCTTGTTTCTTCCCAGATGCAAATTTCTGTTGGCTTTTCCTAGTGTTGTTCTTGCTCATGTAGCTTAGTAGCAGCCATTCTTATTTCAGGATTTGGTAGACCTGGGTAGCATTTTTCTCATGCACTCTGACTTTTCAAGAAGACTTTTGTGTGTGTTTTTCTCCACCACCCCCCCTCACCCCCCCGCCCCGGCCCTGCAAATACTCGGTCTCAGAGTGCAACAGTCAGACACGTCTTGTCGTTCTCCTGTGTAATTGGAAGGTCCTTTTCAAGCAGAGGTGTTACAAAAGGTTGGCAGCTCTGAACGTGTGCAATAACCTGCTCTGTGCTGTGGCTGTGAGGAGTGGAGGCCCTTGCT
>NW_010526410.1:44694-45161 GCF_000687285.1 Phaethon lepturus
GGGCCTCTCGGCTGTTGGCTGCTGGCGTAGCCTCCTCTGGCCGGGGCCCAGGCTGGATAGGCTGTGCTGCTGGGGAGGGTAAAAGAGACTTGAAGTGACAAGAGCCACAGAAGGAATAGTCGGCAAGCAGTTTGGAGACGTTGTCATCCCTGAATTTATTCCTCTGTTAGCTGTTTGTCTTTTCAAAGCAGCTTACTTTGCAAAGAGGAGTAGAGAGAAAAATGTACATGTGTTTTAAATGTGAGGTATTACTTGCTGATGAGACTGGCTGACATTTTTTTGAGAAACACTTTTTTTTTTTTCCCCTTCTGTTTAGCAGTCTTAATTTCAGCCAGGGAGCTGCAGAATGAGGCAGCTGGCCAATTTTGAGTGTTTATGGGACAGTACCGGTCCTAATTTCTTTAAGAATAAACTCGTCTGATGAGCAAGCCAATGTGTGGCTGTGGCTGGGGCATTTTTTTTTTTTT
>NW_010526410.1:45192-76281 GCF_000687285.1 Phaethon lepturus
GCATTATTTCTTCTTTAATGAAGAGGCTGGGCTGTTCGACCTGCTGCTCCAATCTTCTATCTTGCAGTCATACATCGGAGCAGTTGCAGAGACTATCCATTGAGTGTCTCAATCAGCCGAAGAAGGTAACTATATTTTAAATTTTAACTATACCATTAAAAGGATGCCGTATAATTTGGACTTACATGATAAAAAGACAAATTTCGGATGTTCTTAGCAGTTTTCTTGACCTTGCAGTAGCTATCCAATATCATTTTGCCATTATCAGGTTGTGTAGCAATAGAAATGTGCTGCAGTAATTGATTTTGTAATAGGATCAGGTGATTTACTGGCTGCACTGACAACCACTTGCTTGCTTGTTCTGAAACGTGGAGCGCACTAATGGATGTTTTCATTGCAGCCTTGAGTTGCTCTGAAACTGCTAGATGCGCAAAGATATAACATCTCATTTGTCAGAATAAAAAAACTTCGCTAGCTGTAGTCTCCAATAACGCTGAAAATTCATTGAATTTTTTAAATAGTGACTCTTTAGATTCCAAATTCTTTGTCAAATCCTTTCTGTGTAGAGTTGGAAATTGTCTTAGTCAACTTCATCCATGTCAACTTATCCCTCTTCCTGTTAGACACTTAAAACACATTAACGCATGTGCCTCATGCGTTTCCTGAGAATTTGTCCATGCTAAATGTAGTCCAAATCCATGCCTAGAGGAGAGTATACAACAATTCTTTGTGGATTGCTATTAAATGTTGTATTTTTCTGTTAATGTATTATGCTTTGGAAGCAGAAATCTGGCTCTAATTAGAAGACAAAAACCATTCCGTATCAGAATATGGATTTTACTGTAGAAAAAGTCATTAGGAGCTGTGATCCAGTGAATGAAATCAGGGAGCTTAATTGGGTCTACCTTTTGGACCAAACTATATTAGGCTGATAAAATTGAAAGATGTTGTTAAACTCTTAGAGCTTTTAAGATACGGAGAGCAGTATGAGCACGGTGTGTGTTCCAGTGGTTATTAATAGTTTATACCTGATTCTTCTAACTTTCAAAAAAGTCTTCGTTTTTATGTATTATTGTGCAAAAATAAACATGCCCTTTTGAGCGCCTCTTCGCTGTTACATGCCGTATTGTATAAGAATGAAAACTTAAAAATGACTTTTAGCTGTTGCTGTGTGTATTCTGGGGTAAAAACTGAAGGGGAAAAAATTGCATCAGGAGGTAGAAGAGTCTTGCATGGACCTTGAAGTAAGAAACGGTCAAAAGATAACTCAGTATGTTGAAGTTTAGAGGATGACACTTGCCTGAGGACATCGATATGCTGTGTACAATAGGTGATTAAATAACTAATAGAATCACAGAATCGTAGAATAGTTTGGGTTGGAAGGGACCTTTAAAGGTCATCTAGTCCAACCCACCAACAGTGAGCAGGGACATCTTCAACTAGATCAGGTTGCTCAGAGCCCTGTCCAACCTGATCTGCAATGTTTCCAGGGATGGAGCATCTACCACCTCTCTGGGCAACTTGTTCCAGTGTTTCACCACCCTCTTTGGGACAAGTGTCTTCCTTCTATCTAGGTGAAATCTGCCCTCTTTTAGTTTAAAACCACTACCCTTTGTCCTATAGCAACAGACCCTGCTAAAAAGTCTGCCCCCATCTTATAAGCCCCCTAATAGCTAAGATCAAATACGTAACAATTTCTCAAGTGATCGTATGTACAGTGATTTATGTGGCCCGAAGTATATCGAGGTGGCTGGATTTGAAATTGTTGAACCTAATCATGACAAAACTAAACTAAAAAATTAAGATCTTTCAGACAGTTCTCACCTGATAAAAATCAGTGAGCAAGAAACATTTTATTTAAACCAATAGATTTTAATTTTTTTTTCAATTTATACTTCAGAGAAAGTAACTAAAAGAAAATAGATTCTCACTCATATAATTTGTTACACGTTTTTCTTAATGAGACTATACTACTATATCTATGTTTGTTCATGTAGTGTCTTGCTTGACATTCAAATTCTCAGCTGTTTGGTTTGGGGTTTTTTTGTTGTTATATTGTGAAATGAGCATGAGTCCCTTTGCAGAAATAGTTTTCTATCGCATCAATTTATACATGTGAAAAGAAACCCAAATTCCCATTTTTCCAGTATTCAATATGTTTTTTCAGTCTGAAAGAACCTGTCATTGTGTTACAGTAGGAGATTGAGCCCAAACATGTTTTTTGAACCTGAAGAGGAGCAATGTTCAAAGGTGGTGATGGTGGTGGTGGGTAGCACTTCATTGAGCTCAGGTTGCAGGATTTAGTGATTATTGAGTTCACTGATCTGACTTTAAAAGTGTGTGTGGAGGCAACAATCTCACAGTGTTTCAACCATTTGTTTTCCTATTGCCTGTCAAGGCAATTTAAATACAAATATTAGCTTAAGAGAGAATAATTAAAAATCACTTCTATTTAAAGGAGTTAACTTGATGAGAAAAATAAGCTTAAATAGTTTTCTTTTACTTTGTTTTTATTTTTATACATCTTTCTCACGGTTAGTTTATACTACATGGGAATTTTGCCACCACAATGTTGTCTATTATAAAAGTTTTTATGAGAAGGTTGATGGTGATCTGCTGTATTTTGTGATTCTAAACACAGTGGTAAGGAGCTAATGAATTATATTCTGAAGTTCAAGAGGAAAATCTTTGTAGATCACTGAGGAAAATAGCTGGAAAGGATTGCATTTTTCAGAGAAAATGGAAAACAGGCTCTTCTTGTAAAATAGTACTGTTCTATGTGCAAAACTGCACTGCAAAACATAGAACTCCATGAAACTGTAGCTAGGGCAAGGAAGAGAAAAAGGCCTTTCTGTTGAGCGCAATATGTTACCGAAATGGTAGTAAATACTGATAATATGTGCTGTGGGAGTGCTGTTGGGAATACTGTTCTACTGCAGCAGCAGTAGTAATGGAACTAATTGAATAGTAGTATCGTAATCGTTGAAATTGGGTTTAGCCATCTGAAAGTTCAGCTGGAGACTTGTCAAAGTGCCTCCAGTGCGTGTCGGTGACCCTTTTTGGTAATGCGGTCCCAGGTGCCCCTGCCCCACTGCCCTGCCCATGGCCACCTGCTGCACCCCTGGCCTCGGCTCCCAACTCCCGCCGCACGGTCACGTCCGGCGCGGATGGGGCAGCTAGTCCTTATGCACAGGGTGTTGCTTTGGGTCCTGGCACCGCAGTGGTGCTCTAATTAACAAAAGCCAGCACTTGGACAGATTTAAAGTGAGAGTTTCCATCTTTTTGTTCAGCCAGAAGATATTTCTAGTGGTAGCTGCTACAATAGCCCTGAAAAGGACTTGCTTTCTAAAGAAATAGTTATGGGAATGAAAGTTTGAGTGTGTGAAACATTAGGCTAAACTTTCTAGCAAAAACCTATCTCAAAGTTGCAAAGAAACTGGCTTTATCTTAAATGGTATTTTTCACTGTAGAAAATTTACCTTGGTAATTAGGCCGCAACATTTGCCAAAATTATTTATCTGTACATGCCATTTAGTGGGATGAGTTTGTAGACCTAAAATGCCGCATGTCTGATGTGTCTCCCAAAGTGTCAGCGAAAGGAATCCTCCACCAAATTAAATTCCTGTATTAAAAAAAAAGTGAATTATATCAATTTTATAAAAATCGATGCTGCTAATATACTTTTTACCTGCTTTAACAGAACTCTTAGAGGTGTTTCCCAGAGAACTACTGACGAAATTATGTTTCCTGGAAGGACTTTAATTTTTAGCCTGTCTAGTTTAATTTGATTTTGCTGAAATGCGATAGTACTAGGTTTTTGTGTGCATGTTCTGTTTTGCGTAACCATACTAGCTTCTAGGGGAACTGGACGTGTTGCCAGATTGCAAATGCATGTTACCAATAGGAGAAACCCCGTAGTTCTGTTCAGTGATCCCTTTGCAAAAATTAAGTGAGAAAATCACTGTGTAACACTTTCAAAACATTCCAGTCCTTTGTTTGAGATTTCTAGTATTTTCTAATAATTCTAATATCTTCTCTATATTCTGGAAATGGAGCATAGACCTTCTGACTTGGCATTGCAGTGATACGAGTAGCACTTGATGAAGTGTTGGACATGGAAAACATGTATTGT
This sequence comes from Phaethon lepturus, assembly GCF_000687285.1. Lineage (NCBI taxonomy): Eukaryota > Metazoa > Chordata > Aves > Phaethontiformes > Phaethontidae > Phaethon > Phaethon lepturus. The sequence continues at coordinate 49,325 of NW_010526410.1, forward strand.
AACGGCATAATCAGTAGAAAACATAGGTTATAATGGCATCATCAGTCTTCATTGAAAGTAGAAGCAGCTCAGCCTCCCCGGCTGGTCTGTGTCAGGGCAAGCGGGGTCTTTGCTTTCACTCGGGCAACGCTTGCTCTCCCAGGAGCAGGTGGTTTCAGGGAGAGAGAGGCTGAGCAGGGGAGCAGTTCTGGGGGTCAGGCTGTTGTTACTGGGGGTGCTCGTGGTCTGTGCCACACGTGGGGGTATGTGAATTGGGGCGAGAAGGGGCGAGGCTAGAAAATGAATGGAATTTTACATGACTGTATGAGCAACATAGCTAGGTTAAGAGAAAGTTATTTCTAGCGATCTTAACTCTCTCTGTGAGCTCTTTGCTATTTGTGAATGCCTGTGTAGCTAAAGACAAAAGATAATGATCTTTTAAACTGGTTTTCTCACTCTCCCTGACCTTCCAGATCAGTTGAGGGCTTTTGTACCTGATTACTTAATGAGGACTTGCCCATGTTGATTAATAGTTTCCCCTCCTCCTGTTGATTTCAGTAGGACTAGTTCACTGGTGATTGCAGATTGTTTTAGGGCCTCATCTAAACCTAACTTGAATTAGGTCCAGAATAGAATAATGTGACTATGAAAACGGAGGCATGGTATATCTTGCACCTCAAAATTTCTCAAACACGCTCAAACACTTTATAAGAATGTAAATGGCTGTATTCATCTGTGTTTAGCCCTCATCTCAAACTGGAGAAGTACCAGTAGTAGAGAAGAAGAAATTTTTTTCTCTTAAATAAAAAAATAGGGGTCCTACATGAAATCAGAGGAAGACTTGAGGAAGCTAAAGATGGGATACTAAGGGGAGAAGCAGTAAGTTATAAGGAACTAGGAACTAGAAACAGGCAGGAATTTTATTGGAGGGTGGTGAACCTTGCTGTAAGCCACTGTTCTTATTATCTGTGTATGTATGAATCTTGGCCGGTCTGCTGAATCACAATTTTGTTTTTGCTTTTGCAGATAACTGTGTGGAGTGTGTGTGTATTTATATACACATGCAAGAGTTATAGCTGGGATTTGTGTTTTCTTGTTTGTTTCCAGCTGCCTTCCAAATTGGTGTCATTAGAAACTCATCATGGGATCTGAATGTCAGGCTTCATTCTCTAAGAAATAGAATTTGTGATCATAATTCTGCATTTTAGATAGCAGTCCTAATGTGTCCAAAAGGAACCTGGTAATTCCCACATGGCTAAATTTGGCTCTGCTAAGAATAAAGATTAAAAAAAAAAACAACAAACCCAAACAAAAAACAAAGCCTTCTTTTGGTAAAATGAAGAAAAAAAAATAAATCTAGATATAGCCAACAAAAAGGCATGATTATGCATTTTTAGGTCAATGCCTTTAGTAAATTTAACATAAATTCTTCTTGTAAATGAATTTTCATGTGTCAGTGTTATGTCATACAGATGCTGAATACGAAAAGTTCCTAACTTCTGTTTCCTGCGGATATACCTCCTTCCCATATTTTGTGTATGGCACAACAAAACCAAGTAACAATGGCATGAAGTATTTCAGCTGAGCAGGCAGATATGTGGGGGTTCTTTTCAGTTGTGCCATCTTACATCCACTTTCTGGGTTAAGAGGTTAGCGTAATTATAAGGTAACAGAAGAGAGAAGAGTTTGCTGAATTCCAATGTGTGGTAGCCTGTGATTTTTATGAATGAATGCTGATTTATGGGGTGGTTTTTTGTTTGTTTTCAACTGATCCTCCTTAGCATAGGTGGGCTCTTCTGTCTGCCAGTGAAAGTGGAAAAGTGTCTGCCAGCTTAACAGTAAGAGTCTTGCGGACTTACTGGGGAGTGACTGGAGGGGCATGATGTTGTGCATTCAGAAGAGGAGTCTCAGTCTAATCAGAAGGATGGAGAGGGTAAAATGGACTGTGAATACCTCAAGGAATAAGTTTAAATATCAACAGATCTTTTCTTCTGAATAATTGGGATGCAGAGAACCTTCCTTGGTGGTGTTTGAATGAGGAGATGGTGATGAGGGTGCAGAACTGAGAGGGAGGAAGCCTTCTGTGTGTGGGAGACAACAGACTATGATGAGGAACTGGGCGGGGGGAGAAAGGACATAGATTTTTAAGGTCAGAGGAACCACTATGATTAGTCAGACCATCTGCATAGCGCAGTATGGGATTGCACCCATGCTGTAACCCTGAGTTTGAAGTTCAACTGTAACAGTATTTAGAGCTAAATCGTACTGCTTGTTCTCCTGATGCAGACTGTTCTGTACCACAAAGCCCTAATCCAGCGTTTCTTGCATTGTCATCCATTAACTCTTTAAAGGTTCCTTTCTGTATTGGTATGTCAATTTTCCTTGGTCTTTGTCAAGCTAAAGTGGTTTCTCTCTTTTACTTTTTTAAAAATGGCAGCACATAATTTCTTTCCTGTTGTTGGCAAAATAGGGAAAATGATGACAACCCAGTAAACAGTAACATTTAGTGCTAAAATGCTATTACTGCCATCAATATTGTCATTATCAGAACAACAACAACAATGTAAGAGATAGCAAAACCATTGCAATGTCCTCTTGTTCAAAGATGAATTTAGAAAAAAATCGATCAATTTCAGAAATAACTGAGATTTCCCAAAATTCCTAATTGGGACAGTTTACCAGAATGGTAGAGTTTTACTTCATGTGAACGGGCTGACATTGCAAGTCTTGATTTGAGTACAGTCACTCTCTTACAAATGGTATTACAAGTGCTACAACACAGACAATCCTGTTAATAGTATTAAAGACCGAGATTCTGGGGTTCAAATTAAATGTCAATTTTAATCAAACCAACTTTTCATATGCAATCTTAATAACTCTTCCCCCAAAAAAGGTTGCTTTTTACTTATTACATTACACAAGACAGCAATGAGCCGTGGAGAGTGAAATGTCATCACAGCAGCAAAGATCTACAGATTCTTGAGGACTAATACCACTGGAGCAAAAATGACCGTGCGTGCTTGGCTGGTTTGAAAGGCCCTCCAAGAAACTTCTTACCTACTGGTAGTTTAATGTTCCTGCTGTTCCTGTGAATGAATTCTCATTTTGCCAAGTACCAGACTTTACTCTCTGGGACTTTGTGCTGTGACTTAGGGCTTGTTGACTTTCAGCCTTATTAGGTGGTATTCAGGGACATATCAAGAATAGAGCTGATGCAGTGTGAACCATTCTGGTCATTCTTGCAACACTTTCAGTTGCTTAAAAATATCTTACATCCTCATAAGCTGAATGCTATACTCTGCTCACTGTTCTGGTAAAGTGATTGCAAAGACTTTTTTCTACATTTTTTTTTTTTTAAAGCTTCTATTCTGAAGCTTTGAAACAATTGTTTCCCAGCAGTTTTTGTTCCAATTTTAGTAGCATTTTTGTGTCTCGCCTTAACTATCTTTGCAGTTATACTGTAGTGCAAGAAAAATAGAGAAACATCTCGGATATTGGTATGTTATGCTTTGTGGATGATATTAGAGTCAGACTGTAAATTTAACAACTTGTTCTCCACAGACTTCAAAAGATACATTTTTTATTAATATAATTTTTCTTAATTCTGTAAGAAGCCTTTTTTTTTTCCCCTTTATCCTCCCTATTGAGATGTCACTGATGATATTGTATTGATCCACTAAAAAGGTTTGCAGTGAAGCTTTTTACTTGATGTAGACTGTCTTTTTAATTATAGCTACACCGCTATGCTGTGCAGAACACTGTAGTTAGGGTTGTGTCAGCACTTACATTTTAAATCCCTCATTTTTATCAGTAACTTAATAATGACAATAAAAAATGGCTTTGAGGTAAATCGTAGCAAGATCTTAGCCTTCAGGATGCGTCAGTAAGAGATCACTACATTAAAAACTATTCAGATGAGTCTGAGTTAATGAAAGTGTATAACCTTCTCTTACACACATATTCTTTACGTGTCCTTGCAACTACTGTTTTAATTTTTTTAAAGAGTTTTTTCTTATTTGAGGTACTGTCATTCAGCTTCAAAAAAGCAGCAGAATTCATTGCCCCATTTCTGTGGTCATCTCTAAGGGATCTACAGTAGCTCCTGAATCTGCCTGCCTCTGTCTTGGTGTCTGCCCCCTTTGCTTTCCCTTCCCCCAAACCTGCAGTTGCTCCGAGGAGGACCTAATGAGAATGAAGGATGGCTGTCGCAGTTGCGTTGTGTTTGCTATATGTATACTAATCAAATGTTTGATCCCACATAAGAAAGTGAAGTGTGCAGAGGGGTATTGTCTCCTTATTTTAGAAATGTAAAGCTACTATTGTAAAAGAGTGTTTCTAATGTTGCAGGCTGAGGCTCTTGGAAATGGCTGTGCATTAGATTGATCTATGCTGGCTCATGATGCAGAGTACAGAGCTATTCTGTAATGATGGGAACCTAAATGAACAGGACTTGGTTTTTCCAGGGTTGTGCTAGTGATAGTGCGTACCCTTTGCATGAAAGAGTAATTGCTAGAGCACTCAAGGCCAGGTTCAGTTTCTTCCTCATCTTGCATGGGTGTAAATGCACACCCCTCCATCTTCTACAAGAGTGCTGAGAAATTGTTTGGTTGGGGACATCTTCCAGCTCTGTTGTGGTGTGTAGGCCACTGTGTGATCAAGAAGGAATATGATTTTGCAGACTTAATGTACTTTGCCCTGAGTTTAGGGAAGAGGTGCCCGAGTACCAGAATCTGCTCCTTGCATAATTTCAAGGTCTCCCTCAAAAATTTGACAACTATACAGAAAGAGCAAGACTAAAATAGAGCTCTCCCTCCTAGCCGATATCCTAATGACTGGTTAGAATCCTCACCCCTGCTGTTATTCTGTGCTGTCTTGTTAGAATGCTGTACTGAGGAGAAAAAAATGCTAGTTTAAATCTCCCTTATTAAATTTTGCTCTGATAATGTGCATGTGTGTGTTTCTTCATTTCTTATCTAACTGAGCCTCACATACAGACCTTACGATCTTTTGACTTTTTTGCTTTGTCTTTGCTTTAGGGCCAGGTGTTAGTGTGGTCATTGAGCCCTCCTGGGTGGGAAAATGCTAGAGGAAAAAGAGATATAATCAGCACAGGCAACTGGTAATGGGTGCAACAAGTGAAAAGAAGAGGGAAGAGGTGTATTGAACTCTGACATTGCTATGGATACAAGTCTAGATTTCACGGGAACTTGGTAAAACAGTTAAATTCAGTGTAGCTGACCTTGCTGAAGTCTGTAGAAGGGAGACAAAATAATTCTTTTGCCTTATGTTTGTTGCTAAGATAAAGCAGTTAACTGTGAAATGTACATATATACCTTAGCATTTGAGCAACATAGAGAATTTGTATAATAAAACATACCCTGGAAACTTCCACTGAATAGTGAGGGTGGAAAAACGTCTCACTGAATACACCTTGTTTGCATTCTGTGGGCATGTCGATAGGCCCTGAGAGTAAAAATTTATATGTGAGACTCTGTTGTAATGCACGTGCAGGAAGAATTTGAACTGACAAGGCAATGACGTTCTTGATCCTTGTATTTATCTTTCACCTTTTCAAAGCTCTTTTGGAAGGAAATAAATGTAAAAATTCTCACTTTATAAACGGGGAAACAGATTCTGAAAGTGAAGAGGCTGAAGGTCCTTCTTCAGGCCCCTGGCAAATCTGAGCATGGAAGTTGAGTCTCCTCAGACTGTAATAATTTGTTTTCCCACTAGGTCACATTTTCTCCACATAGTATTTCCTTTGTGGGAAAAGCACAAAGAAAAGTTAAGCCTCAACTGACTGAAAAGTGGCAAAACATTTGTATGGGCATTCCAAATACCTTAAAAAGGTGATTCCTACTTCATATAGCTGGAGAAAAAAGGCACAAGGAAGATAGCGACTCACCTAAATTCTCGCATCTGGAGTTGGGATAAAAATCAGATCTGATTCCTCTCTTTTTAACACTCTCTTTTTAACAAAATGGTCTATGTAGCCTCTTCTTTACAGAAGGATGGGCCTTACTGCTTCAGTATCTTTTTGTCCCACTTCTTCGCAAGTACGTGTGTAATGTCTTTGCCAACCATTGGGGATTGTGTGCCAACTAATGCAGCTGTCACTTGATTTTTATTTTTTTTTTCCCAAGCTTTTTGGCTCCATCTGCTTGCCTGGTCACTTCCATTGTTTGTTTTACGCTTCCCACTGTGCTGCCTCCCAGATGCATAGTTGTCAGTAACAGTCGATTTGTGTGTCATCCCCCTCAGTTTCCCCAAAGGATGGAGATTAACACCTTTCCTTCCTCCAAATGCCTATGCCCATACTTGCAGTTCAGGATGGGGAGTAGAAGAGGCTTCTTGAACATGTCATAACTTTATGTATACAAAAGCATTTTCCATCTGCTTTCCACCCACAGCCACAGCTATTTCTCACAATATCTGGAGTGACAAGAAAATATTTTTCTTGAGCAGGTTTTGGTTAGGTGGCATAAATTGAGGAAGAAAGGAAACAGCTAGACAACATGGACTGAGGGATAGTACAGGAGCTGGGAAAGCAGTTCTTTAATTTATTTCTTTTAAAGCTAGAACAAGAGAATCACAGAATCATTAAGGTTGGAAAAGACCTTTAAGATCATCAAGTCCAACCACCACCCAACACCACCATGCCCACTAAACCATATCCTCAAGTGCCACGTCTACATGTTTTTTGAACACTTCAGTGAGGGTGACTCCACCACCTCCCTGGGCAGCCTGTTCCAACGCTTGACCACTCTCTCCATAAAGAAATTTTTCCTAATATCTAGTCTAAACCTCCCCTGGTGCAACTTGAGGCCATTTCCTCTCGTCCTATTGCTGGTTACTTGGGAGAAGAGACTACCACTCACCTCGCCACAAACGCCTTTCAGGTAGTTGTAGAGAGCAACCTCTAGTTTTGAGTGGTGATTTACTGATGAAAAATTGGTCCTGTAATCCTTTTTCCTGCTTAGAAGGATACCTTGCATAACACGAGCAATTCAAGATCTTAAGGTGTGCAAATCATGTTGCTAAGTCAGTGCAGGGCGTCGGAATTAATGTGGTGTGCCAGCTGAATTTGAAACAAAACGTGAATTGGCAAGCCACTTAACCTAATTCAAGTGAGTAATGTGGATAGATTCTACCTGCTCCTTATGCTCATTTGAGGCTCAGTTTTATTTACCTATTTATTTTAAATATCTACATGTCTTGATATATCTACTTGCAGCTGACGTGTCTATTTCTGTTTTGGAGCTTAAGAAAGCAGCAACAACTGGCAGTTACAAACCAATTAAGTTTTGCAAGTATTGTTTGTCGAAATTGCTCTTTCCTTCCATGTTTGCAACCAAGATTGGTTGTGCTTGTGCATACATATGCGTTAGTAGCTTCTCCTTTAAAAATTTCTTAGGATCAGATGGGAGCACTGATGCCTATAGTACTTAACATTTTGCACACCTGGCCCATTTTCCTTTAGAAGAATGAATAGTTAACTTTTTTTGGCTGTACTTCATCTTTGTAGAGCTTCTAACCCACAGAATTCTGGTGGAAATAATAATACTGCATGTAAGGATAACCGTCACCCTGAAGAGACAAAAAATTGCCATTTCCCAGTTTGATTCTTATTAGAAATGTGGCGTAATCTTTCCCAGACTGAGAAGTTCCTGACGACTTGGTGACCATAGCTTCCATTGTGGACAAACTTGCAGAAGAGGCATCTTTCTTTATGAAGAAATAATGGAATTTTATGTTTCAGTCTCAGATTGGAGGCTTCCTCAAACATCTTTTATACAACGTATAACATTAATCCTTTTGCTATTCTATAATGCAAGTTGTTTACATGAAAATATACTTTTTTTTTTTTTCCCCCCATTAGTACTCCACTTTCAAGTTCCCCTTGGACCTTTACTTTTGTAAATAAAGTAAAATAGCAGCCTCCTATCTGTGGAAAAAGGTAGGCAAAGCAGCTTAGTGGTCTTTGTTGGAAACTACATTTAATCATTCTGAGCTGTTACATTGACTCAGCGGCCAGCAAAGGTAGCAAAAATTACTTGAGTTTTGGAATGTTCAGATCCTTCATGAATCCCACAGCATATAAAAAAAAAAATCCCCAAACAAAACAATGCCCCCACTACCACCAAACAAAAACCAGCCATGAACCCTGTTCTGGGAGAACAAAGATAACAAAATGTGTCTTGATGTATTAGAGACATTAGCTCATTTTATGGCAGTGACTGTGCTTTCTCTAAACACACCAAGCCAAATCTTGTACCTTTGTTGCATCACATCCAAGTAGAATGAGGAGATGGCATGTTAAGAGGAGTCTATAGCGTAGAGCAGGCATTGTTTTCCATTAGAGAGGCAAGTGCTTTCATGAAAAGGCCTTGGTCAGCCAGTACACAGCAGGGTAGTCTGGCATTTTATAACAGCTATTATTTATACTCCGCTTTGTTATGGGTGGCTAAGTTTCAGCTCTTCTTGAACAGAGAAGAATCTGATATTTTTTTCAGACTCTACAACAGGGAAAATTAAACATGAAAGCTGACTTGTAAAACAGGTAAAGAGTAGAGATAAGGGAGTGCACAGCCTCTGGAAAGAATTTAATCAGGACATTTTCAGGGATTTTGTCTACTCAAGTCAGTGTAAAGTTTATTTTATAGATGCATCCAAATTCAAGATAAGACATATTGAAGTTCTTACAACAAAGTCTTAATAAGTACCAAGCACTTCAGCTGTCAGTTGATGTACTGAATGTACCAGTAGCAGCAGGTGGGCACAGGATTTGATTTCTCTACAAGTCAGTAGATGAGACTGTCTCACTCTGTTAGTGCACAGAGTGGCTGTTTGTGGAATAGTGGGTGGCAGAAGTGCTAAAAGCCAGTGGCATCAGATTCTTGTAACTTATGGAACAGACTCTTAATGTCCACTCTTTGCTGATGTAAGAAGCACACTTAACATTTCTTGTGTGTGCTACATCTCCACATGCTGAATGAAGTGGATGCTATTCCAGGGTGTGTAGTTGATCTTTGACTCTTGAAATTAAAATTCTGAGTGTAGGAATTACAGAAAATAATGCATACAGCAGGTACCTGCTTGTGGGAATAGCTGAGAGAGAAAAAGGTGATGGCAGTTCACTGGCTGTCTAACTGTTAACAATTTATTTTAGCCATTGCATCTGAAAAAAGGTTTTGTATTAATACATGGAGCTTTACAGATGTTTGTGACTGGTTCCATGAGCAAGAAAATGTAGGTAGTTGAATACTTAAATCTTGTGCCATCACTTGCAGAGCGATGGCTATGGTAGATGTCCTGATGACATATATAAGGTATATTTAGGTGATAAATGGCATCAAACCTCACTTGCAGTTGTAGTTGACATAGTTTTTTAAGGAGGGAACAGTGAGGACACGCTGGTATTTTTGCACTTTATTTAGCCACTTCTGTTCACAAATAACAGATTTTGTGCACCTACTCATGCTGTTTGAATGCAATGATACTTTTTGTTTTAAAAAGCAGATTCTCAGATGGCCAGTTAATATATCCTTGACGTTGAAGAAGGCAGGTACTACTGCTATATAAATTCAGGCTTCCTTTTTAATGTGTAAGTATACAGTGGTTATTGTATCTTGACAGGCTATCTGTCACAGTAGCAGGAATTGATATTCCTAGAACCATGAGTCCAGTGTTCTCTACAGTAAAACTTACTACGACTGTGAATGCAGGCAAGTACTGCTAACACATGAAGACTTTTGTCTTCTCTTTAGTTGTTTATATTAATGATTGTATTGATGGCTGGAAAACAGATTCTGGTGTCAGGCAAAATCTCACAAACTGAACATTTGATTTCATTTTCATGCAAGGATTGTGGTACAGTCTTTGCATTTTCTTAGGTAGAATTCAAAAAGGCATTATTTTGGTATTTTGTGTTTTTTAATTCTGTAAAATTGATTGCTGTTCCAAGGTCAAATTTTTGTCTCTGCTAGTCACAATGACAGGGCCTGTTAATAATCTAGTCTTGAATTTGGTTTTGCTCATTTATTTGGCCAATAACTCTCATTGGATCCTGTTGTAGATTTGTCATACCAGCTCTAAATAACTTGGCTCTTCCTGAGGGTCCCATGCAAAGGCAAATAGACCTTTGCCGCTTTCACGTGATGTGAAACTTGGGTTGTGCTGTAGCAGCTGTTACGTTTCAGGATTGTATGCAGATTTGCAGAAGCATATATTGGGTATGTCAAATAAAAGGAGTTCAGAGAGATGAAGACTTTTTGAAAATACTTGTTTCTAAACAGTGAAGCTACTTTAGACATTAATTAGTCTAGTTGGTGAGCTTTGCTGGCTGACTGCTTTAACATCTTAATTGTTAATTTCTATTATGAAAGTCTTGTCCTAACAGTATCAATAATATGCTCCAAGGACAATGCTGCTTGGACTCCCTTAATCTCCATTGTTAGAGAAGCTTTAAACATTATTAAATTAAGGAATTGAGTTTTTGGCCTTTATGACAGTGTTCCTCTGCTGGGTGCACAAAGCCAATTTATCTTGAAGCATAAAATAAACAATCAAGTACTAATGTTATGAAATGTCCATTTCTGCTTGTTTCAGCTGTTACTAAATATAAAAATTGATATGCTGGAACACTTACTCCTGAGTTGTCATCTTTTTCCAAGCCCTGCATAATACAATAGATCAATAATGCACTTGCTTGGCTACAGGCACTGAACAGATTTGATCTTGTTTACTCTATATCTAGTAATGAATTATCTATAATTCGTCTGAGACCTTATACTTTATAATTTATTCTACTCTTTAAATTTTTTTTTTTTTCTTGCTATTCCCTTATGCTTGCTTCACTTCTAGTTTTATGCTGCCACACCTGCCTGGAATATTCTCTGTTGTGACACACAGCTGCTGAGTTCACCTTCCAATTTCTTTTCAGTACAGTTTTTCTGTGATCTCATCAAGCCCCACTTTACTGTTTTACTATTTCTAATTTCCTTCAACAGTAGTGGAGGAACTTAAAAGCAGCATATCCATCCCATTGCAAGCAATTAATTGTATATCTTGATTTTATGTATTCTCCCTATTCTCGGTCTGAGATTTGCAAATTCTGTTGAGCAAATACTGTTTCTTAGACAGTATAAATGATGGACTCTGCTGTACAAGAGCCACTTGGCTCATCTGTCTGGAAAGGTACATACGTATTTACAGTGGGAGATCCTAGCTGATATTTGTCAAACCTGTACTTGGAGAAAGGATTTTCCCTGTGAAGGGCAAATGAAAGCATCTGCATCTGGATTTCATGTTTCATCATGGATTTCAGGTACTGCGTATGAAGCTTACCAGTAACTAATTTGGAGGTGATCCATGCATATTAAGAAGCAAGCTCTGTGGTTATAGAATCATTAAGGTTGGAACAGATGTCTAAGATCATCAAGTCCAACTGTCAACCCAGCACCACCATGCCCATTAAACCATGTCCCCAAGTGCCACATCTACATGTTTTTTGAACACCTCCAGTGATGGTGACTCCACCACCTCCCTGGGCAGCCTGTTCCAATGCTTGACCACTCGTTCAGTAAAGACATTTTTCCTAATATCCGGTCTAAACCTCCCCTGGCACAACTTGAGGCCATTTCCTCTCCTCCTGTCGCTAGTTACTTGGGAGAAGAGACCAACACCCACCTCACCACAACCCCTTTTGAGGTAGTTGTAGAGAGCGATAAGGTCTCCCCTCAGCCTCCTTTTCTCCAGACTGAACAACCCCAGTTCCCTCAGCCGCTCCTCATAAGTCTTTGTGCTCCAGACCCCTCACCAGCTTCGTTGCCCTTCTCTGGACACGCTCCAGCAACTCATCGTCCTTTGTGTAGTGAGCGGCCCAAAACTGAACACAGTATTTGAGGTGCTGCCTCACTAGTGCCGTGTACAGGGGCACAATCACTTCCCTACTCCTCCTGGCCACACTATGTCTGATGTTGTTCTATTCTTGCAGATCCTAAGGACTTGAACATTTAGAAATACGCTCAGGCTGTGGAGCAGTACGGAGCATTTCAGCCGTGGGGCATTGTATAGCGGAAACAGTAAATGTAACATGTGAACAAGTGGGGACAGATTCACTTCCTAGAGCCTATTGTAGGATATGTTAACACCTGGAAAGATATATCAGTCTTTCTCCCCCCTCAGACTTTCTTTCAAAAGGTAGGGCAGAGCTTTTGCGTGCCACTTCATTACCATCTTTCACTACCCCTACAGTCTTTCATTACTACTGAAGCATACGGTCACTAAGTGTGTGGTCATTAAGCAAATAAATGAACTCTCAAAACCAACTGCAGATATCTTTCAGAATAAACAAAGAATCTTCTCTTCAGATATTTTGTACTTATCACATCTTGTAAACTTACGATAACAAGCCTTTTGTAGATCATGCATTTATTCATGTTTTCTAAGTGTTGTTTTTTTGAGGGTTTTTTGGTAATGGCTAGTTGATTCTAGATCACTTTCAAAATAGTGTATGACACTGCTGCTACTAGAACAGAAGAGATTCAGTTGGTGTAGATTGACCTGTGTTTTATTTCTTCTACTTTATTACAACATCTGTGAATATGAAAAGTCTGTGGCTGTGTCTATGTTCAGTTGTGATCTTTCCTGTTGCTGGTTATTGGTGAGGATTTGGTAAGAGCAGCATCTACTCCTGAACAATGGTATTGTATTTTGTAACTAGAAATTCCTAATTCTTCAATCATGTTAAATTTATTGCAACTTCATGAAGTGTCTTACCTTCTAATCCCACACATCCCTGCTTTGTTTAAAAAATAACCACAAAACAAAAACAAAAGGGTAGTAAAGTCCTTGATGATGTTCAGTTCCTTGAGGGTTGTTCTAAGCACAAAAGCATCTGCATCTCCCAGCCTGTTGTTCACTGGATTGTTCAGCACAATCTTGTTAACATGGAGAGTGTTTAAAAAAGGGTAGGATTTTTTGTAACAGGTTTCAGGGATTTAGCTTTTCGGTTCCTTATTTTTGGTCATCAGTCTGAAGGGTTTAGCTGTCCTGTCTGTATGTCTGCATCTCAGGCTCTCCCTGTGTATAAATTGATCACTTCGCTTTCTCCTTGTAGATGAAGAATTCTAGGGCAAAATTGTTCTCTCAGAATTGATGCTTATTCTTTCAATGTATTTGCAGGCATGATTTATATTTTGTTAAACTTCTGAGGTCATTTTAACAACTTAAGGAACTGTTTTGGGAGTAAAGCACTCTGGCCAAGTAGTAAATTCCGTGGTTAATTTGCTATCTGGAGATATGCACGGACTTCCCCCCACCCCTCCTTGAAACTATCTGTCCTTATGAGCTTTCTCAGGATGCTCAGCTATGAAAGTGACTGCCAAAGCAGCAGGAAGCCCACAAATTAGGGTAGTGAGATCTGGCGATTCCAGTTGACCAGTACTCTTTTCCTCATTTATTTATCAAACAAAAATAATGATAAAATAATTTTGTCTCTCGGAAAATATTTAACAATTTAATTGTATTTACTTAAATAAGAGAAGTGGTAGCAACTGTTCTTTAAATATCACTTGTACAGTTGTTAAGATTTGAGAGATGTGTGTTATGTCTCAAACTTCGTGGGCTGTAGATGCCAGTTACTTTGTAAGACTAGAATTGATATCCTTGGTTCACTTTCAGTGGGTCTTATCAAGATGGGGAAGCTGTGAAACAGAACAGACTGTGAATGTGAAGTGAACTTTTCCTGATTTTCCAGGTGGATGTTGCTGGGCTGCAGTGGGCATTCACTGCAGGTTCAGCTGGGCTGATCGCAGGTTACAGCTGCGTGCTGCCTGCCCTGTCCCCCTGCTGAAGGAGATTGTTTATGTCTCTAATCTGTGGAACTGCTCGTGTGAGTGCTTCCTAATCTATTTCAGGCAAAACGAATCTGCTTAGCTGAGAATTTAAACTTGTAAGCTAACCTGGCTCATACTGACTGAAGCGGATTAATGATGCTTATGTGCGCAGGTATGCCAAGAGATCTGGTTGGATGCAGCGATAAGCAGGCTGAGGGTGGGAGGCTGAGCTATGCCTCAGGAAGAGTGTATGCATGTCTGTCTACACCCCTATTCTTTCTGAAAGTTTCTTTAAATACATTAAAATAAGCTATCAGGAAGTCAACTTTAAAAGCAAAATAAATCTTGTGTAGAAGAAGCTTGCTGCGGAGCTTGCTGAGCACTTGCTTTCAATTAGCTGCTAGTCATTACCTGTTTTACACTTTTTTAATTTAATATATTGAGTACTCTGTTGCAGTTGTATCTCTTAATTCAGTGAGCTAGGATTTCCCTGTGATGCTTGTTTTAGTCCTAGCGTATCTCTGGCTATAAAAAGTTCAGCTTGTATTTCAGTTCCCCCTGGAATTGCATGCGCACAACTAAAAAAGAAAAAGACCAACTAATATCTGTTACAATACTGCTGTCAGACTTCTGAAGTTGATTTTCTTATGTTTTGAGAAAGTCCTGCTATAAAATCTGCTGAAGCTTTCTTTAATTTTTCAAAGAAATGTCACCAAGTTCTGTTGCATAACTAGGAGAATTTCTGTGCAACCTCATAAAAATCTCATGCTTTCTTGAGGTTGGTAATGTGATTTCTAGTACGTCAGCCATTTCCTGTTGATGGATGGTGCCTGCATCTGAGCTGCTTAATACTTCCATGTTGGGGTATAGATGATGGAGCACTCATCATCCAATCTCTGTTCCTTCACCAGTGGCAGAAGGACCTAGTGATGCCCAGCCTGCTGTCCTGCTACTCTGAGTCAAGCCTTTTCTAGCTGTTATGACTCTTCAGAAAAAGTTTCCTGAATGCATTCTGTCTTGTAAATTTATCATCTGTGACTGAATAGACTTGGGATCAGACTTTTAAGTTGCCTTCTCCTGTCTGCTTGTAACAAGTCCTTGAAAACAGACAGATCCAAATCTGTTACGATTTCTTTCTGGTGAGCCCTAGCACTGAGCGTGGCAGATGTTGCTCTCTGGGGCAGTTCCACCTCCCATGCCAGATGTGCATCAGTCGTCTTCCCCACTCCTCCGCCCTGACTTAAAAAATCAAGGAATGCAAGACTGTGTTTGAGCTGTCTGTAAAAAAGTGGCTTTGGGCCAGAAGTTCCAAAAAGAACCACCACAACTGCCTAAATTTACAGTGACCAGTACTTTTAAAACAATCAGTTCCTCAACAGGGAAGTCCAGCACTGAGTGCAGGAGCTGCTGCTGGAACAGTCATGGTCCTGAAACAATTGGTGCCCTCAGTGTCAAGGGAGGTATTTCACATATTGAAACAAGATACCAGAAGCACTTAAAAGAGCTTGGGAGTTTCAGGTCAATGCCCACCTGTGAAGATGAGATATTTTGGAAAGGTATGCTTGATCTCACTAGTGTCTGAGGAGTAAGTGCAGATCTGTGGACCCTGTTTGTGTCATTACCCCATGTTAACTGCAATACCTTTGAGAATAACTATGAACTCTGTGGGAACGGATTTCAGTACATGAACACTGCACTATTACAAGGAGAAAATACGTTCTTGCCAGGCTTTGATAAAAATCTATGAGTAATGTTACCAGGAAATGAAAGCATTTCTTAGAGCTTAGTTTCTTTCCAGGATTCTTACCAGAGAAAGAAAATTTATATACTAGATACTTCCTAGGTGTCAAGATGATAAGAATGGAAAAGTAAATCCCTTAGATCAACTGTGGTTTTTTGTAACATTTTGCAAAATTGCTAATCATTGCTTCTGTTGAGCAAATAGCTGGCTTCTATGTCCTGGTGACCAAAAAATGATTTCTGAACTTTGGACAGAATGGTACCATTGTTAATTAGCCTTGCGTCTGAGAACATGGAAGCCCACATGTAGATTATAAGAAAAATTAAGATAGACACAGACTTGAAGGCCGTGATGGATGACTAGGACTTCACATTGCCAGCATGATTTGTACGATATTCTGTTTTCCTCAATGGAGGACTGGACCTTTTGAAAAGTTGAACTATTTAGTGAGAGGAGCCCTAGAGTCACTAAAAGCCTTTTTGAGCTGCTGCAGTGAGAATGGTTACTGTAAGGTCCATTTTGCATGCTTCGAGCTATGCCTGTCATAAAACATAACCTAATCAGCCAGGTTTTCCAGTAAGGGCAAATATAGATGCCCTGTTTTTGATGGTACTGTTGCTATCAACAACCAATGTATTATTCAGGAAGTCATACAATTTGGCGTTCTAGCAGTAAAATCAGTTATAGTGAAATACAACTGTTAGCGTCTGGACTGTTCCACACATCACTCTTACACGGTAGGATAAAACCACATTCTGAATTAGTTGGATAATGGCCTCAAAATTTGGTTTAAATCAGTTATTTTACAAGTCTCTTTCCTGAACAACTTTTCTCTGCTAGAATATAAACAACCAACCCAGAAATGTGCCTTGCCTGTTCAAGTGCATCCAGAGCTCTGTTCCCTTGTGTCAACAGGTTTTGACTCTTCAGGCTCCCTTCGCTATCGTGCTGTGGGTCCCTGTGGCACATAGGAGTCAAACCATCTTGGCTCACAGATTGTACCATCTCAGCTGCTTTGGATTTCCACCTGGCAAGTCTCTCCCTCTGAACATCAACAAACACTATGGCCTGAGCAACTTCATCTACTTGCTTCAGAAATGTGCTGGTCTCCAAGACCTGCCAGGCAGCTGTGTGGCATAGCAGCTGACCTTTGCAAAATGCTATACATCTGATGTAGCAGCAAGGGCAGCCACCAGGTTTGGACAGGCAGTAGTGCAAGTCTGTGTTTGATCAATACAGCTGATGCTGTTTAGCACTGCGTCCGGGAAGGATAGTGATTACTCTTCAGCTACATGAATCTGCACCAACAATGTCCTTGAAAAGTCAGGAATGTAGACTGGCCTGCGGTAAAGGTGGATTGAGGCAATGACATCAGGGCCTCTTCCTCTTTGCAGCTGCAGTTGTGTGATGGGTTCACTGTTGCAAAGAAACTGTCCTAACCCTGCATGCCTTTCCACATCGGCATGAGAAATGGTGGCTCATGCATGCCAACTCTGGCAGACCAGTGGTTTGGTGAGGCTTCTGACGACAGTCAAGTTTAGATCCATAATGTTAGCAATGAAGCATGGCTTGCTTTTATTGAAGAGTGTAGCTTGGAGTTCATGGGTAGGTGTTTATTTTGCAGTTTATTTAGCATCTTATAAGATGTTAATTGGTCCCTAGCTGTTACCTGCTCTTTGCTGGAAGGATGTTATGGTCGTCTGTCCTTACGACGATTCACATAGGTCATTCTTAATCCAGTGCCAGCAACAACATATAAGTTAGAGAAAACTGGTGAGTGTAAGTTGGCTTGCCAAGTTTTGTCTGGAATGGGTTAAGGGACACTCAGTTGATGTTGGTGAAACTCCACTGAAAATATCCTATGGCAGAGCAGTAACAGCATCTTAAATGTTAGGTTCTGTAAAGGACCTCTCTCTACAACCTGTTTTTTATCGATTCAAATTATGATCCCAATTTCAAATTTTCAGATTGTTTATATTTGTATAGACTGTATCAGTATCTCTTTTAGTTGGTAGTTCAGATAAATTATTTATCTGTTCACTGTATCTGTGGCCAGTTCTTTCCCGCGCTGGACTCGGCTCTCTTTACTGCTTGTAGTCACACCACCTTTCTGTAATAGGAAAGTGCAGCAGAGCAGAAACATAGAGTATTTAGAGTTTCATAGGATTTGAAAGAAAGTTTGAATGCCTGCCTGACATTAATATTGTAGCCCACCTTACATTCTTATCTAGGCACCTACTTTCACCTCTGGTTGTGCAGATACAAAAAATTACTTTCCGGGTCCCAGAAATACTTTGGCCAAGCAAATTTAGGTTTCCGCAGGCTGTTAGGCAAATGCCCTGCTGCTGAACCATACTGCTTAATCAGTTACTGAAATAAGATTCTCAGAGAGCCATTTTAAGGGCATTAAATCAATAACAATAATTGCAACCATTGCCATTTCTCCAGTGGAGCCTGCTAAGAGTCTGTTTGGGCCGAGGCCAGATTCTTTTAGACAGGTTGGGATATCATCTTCCTTCAAACCTGGCAATCTCGCATGCTGTTTGTCAGCAAGTGCCTTGTTCTGCAAGGTCAGATTTTTAGATCTACTGCCGGAAGGCTTCGCCGTGACACAGAGAACAGAACGCTTAGGAACCAATGTGTGGTAGGCAGTGTTCTGGAGATGTGAGGTTAATGAGAAGGCATTTGCTTTTTTTTGGTACCATGTGGAGACCTTAATTGGGTTTTTTGCTTTTAAGTGAGACACCAGGAAGGGGCATTTGTTCTCCTGTATCCTGGTAGTATTGTGACCTTGTTTTACTTAGGGCTTTCTGCTGCTGAAGATGCTGAAAATGCAGACAAACCAATGTATTAACATATTTCAGCAAGTCTGGTAAATGCTGCTGTTCTGTTTCTTTGTATTTCTTGCTTTTATTGAAAGGAAAAAAAGTGCAGGTCAAAGGCTCCTTATCAGATGTTGATGCAAAGGCATTTAACGAGTTCATTGACTAGCTCTGGAAGGAAGTACATGATTTGGAGTTCATCTTTGAAAAGACGATATTCATAATGGAGAAAATACTGTCCAGTGGATACTGCATGAAATCTGATTGAATGTACACAGCTGGACATTTCGTAAGATATGAACTGGGACTGTGGACAGATAGGCATTTTGCATAAAATATGTATTACTCCTTGTTCTTTTAGAGCAACCTTACAAGAATAAGACTGAACTGTATTTTTTACCACCAAAATGGTAAAATACACCAGTGTTAATATCTTGTGTTGCTTGCATGAAGCATGTTTTCTACCCCAACCTGTTCCCCAGCTACCTTTACTTAGCTCAGAAAGTCACTGTATAACTCTGCTGAACTAAACACAAATAAGAAATTATTTGTGTCACTATATATATATATCTCCACAATATATTACAGCCTTTTACTCCCAGCTGCTTTTACAGTACTGATAGAATGACTTCATTTTTTGTCCTAGCAATTAGGACTACATGACAGCTGAATATTACAGATAATCATCCTTCAGACTTTTTTAAAGACTAGGCAACTGAAAACAGGAAATTAAAATTAGAAATTTTTGTCAGTAGCCTGCAGTAAGCATTGTCCACTATGGACCTTGAGATTGACAATGTTGTTGATGATAGAGTGGCAAGACTTCAGGGTTTTGTTCTTTTTCCCTTGTCTGTCATCTCCTTGTATGCTTGGAGTAATACAGAAGAACTGGGGAAAAAAAAAAAAAAGGTTAAAAAAAAAAAGTGTCATGTTTGAATTAGAAGATGGCTATTTAATCTGTGGTAGGGTATTCTTTATTTTTACAATAACCTGATAACCTTTTCTAGAAGCTTAGTCTGATGCAGAAGGCTGCGTCAGAACAGAATAAAGAGATTGCACTTTTCATGGCATAACCTGTGTTGCTTCTCCTTCATTAGTCATTATTAAGACTCTTGAAAATACTGTTCTGTGCCTTGAAGCTTCTTGGGAGTAAAGGGAATTGATTCTTCCTGGTGATTAGAGGTAGTATAGGAACTGCTTGAAAAGTTTAAAAAAATTTTCAAACTTAAAAAAAAAAAAAAAAAAATCATTCAAATAGATTTGAATTTTTGCTCTTAAATAATTTGCTCTTAAATAGATTTTTGATTCTCACTTTCCTCAGCGTCAATCCTTCTATCTTTTTAACCACTGGGATGCTTTTCAGTGTAAAGAGTATGTATGTTTCCATCTGTTTGTGTGTTCTCATTCCACATTAGAGGTGTCCATCTCAAACAGCTCTGAGGTGAGACTTTAGTACTTGGTGTTAATTTCCTCCCCTTCCTCCCATTTAAATTTAACTAAATTAAGTTTAAATTCAACTAAATTTAGTTGCTATTTGTGCTCAAAGTCTGTTTCCCACTTCAGTTAAAGATAACCCTTTTTTGGTCCATCTTTTCTGCTCTGTGTTCTAAGCTGACCTTTTTTTTGGCGCTCTCTGCAGTTCTGCGTGTCTGCCTGTTCGTGCTGCACTTCGCAGCATTTGCATTGGAGATCCAGTCCAGGAAATCATGCTACTGTTTTGCCAGAAGCTGACACCAGCCATCTGGTAAAATTACCATTCAGTATCAGTAAAACCCATAATTTGGGGAAATGTACCCAAAATGACTTTTATGATTAGTGGACAGGAAAGAAACCGAGACAGAGGAGTCAGTTGGGTACTTTATAAATCACTTTGAGGTTTTCAGACCAAATGGCTTAATGGTAGCATTCTTGCTGCCAAATGCTGTTTTGCTTTTGCCTTCAGAATAGTTTGCATTAATAATGAGCAGCTCTGCTTGGAAGTTATTTATGTATTGCTTTTATGATAAAGCTTTGCTAGGTAACAGACTATGTAAATGGATTCATACAGCCATTTGGTATATCATACTGCTAAGGCCTGTAGGTTTTCCAGCTGGAAGTGCATCCCAGCTCCTGGGCCACATTCAGCAATGTTGTGGATGCTGAAGAAAAATTATTAAGGCTGTTGTAGCCATACCGTGCTAGCCTGTGTGTTAAGCCTGGTGGTTGTGAAATCAGTCTGCACTGGAACTAGGCAGATTCTAATCAAGCAGTTCGGTAACACATTTTGCCTGTATGTCACTGCGGGAGCAGAAAGGAGGTGACAACAGCAGCTCTTGTTTGTGCGTATTCCCAGGGAGAGGCGGTCAGCTAACCGTGCCTTGGTAGCTGTGCATGTTCTGCAGTTGTTGAACATATGTGTTAAACTAAGATGGAGTGTATTTCTAATTTAAGACTTAGAGAGGTGATGAATGTACTATCTTCCTAGTAAGCTATTACAGTGAGTAATTATCCTCATAGTTAATTCCATTTGGATTTTTTCTCATTTCAACATTCAATGATTGGATCTTGCTTCTTGTCTACTAGATAAAATCGGTTTGCATAGATAGTTGGGAAGAAAGTAATTGTTTCTGCATAGTAATCACGTTGCCTGTTTACTCAAAATAAGTGTTACTGAATGATTGTTCTGGACTTCATAGTTGAGATTTCCAGTTTCTTCTGTTGGTATCTAAAGCTTAACCATGCAGTAATGTTTTCCATGACACAGTAACACTCCAGCATAGCTTAACTGAAGTTTACTACTAGAAAGCAAGATTAGCAGTGTCATCCTCATCGCTCTTTGGACTCTCTTCCTATGGATGAAAGGCCTTGAGTTGCATAAAACCATCCTAAGCAGTTTTTTGGGGCAGCTGAGGAGGGCCCCATATGCAGTGCTGTTGATGATGCTGTAAAACTGAGTGCAAGGATTTTTGTTATAGGGAATATAGGTGGTCTGGTTTGGGGGCAAAAAGTGGAACACAGTGCTTAGTGCCGTGGAGCTTTTGGGCCAGCTTGGAAATCTATCGCAACTACACAGACCCACAAACCTCGTTTACTTACTTTTGGGGAAGAAGGGTGAATTCAACCCCAAAATTATCCAAAACTCTTAAATTTTAAGGACTGTTTAGTCTCCTGTTGCACTGTAAGAGGATCATGATCTTTTCTGTAGAGAAGTTCTTTACTACATGTGTATCTATCGTGAAGTAAGTGTTGGGATGATTCTGTTTGTACATTTCTAGCCTTTGCTAAGTAGGCATCCAACAACGTCTTTAAATTTGAAGGGTTTATAATAAGCTGCCTGCCTGTTTTTCTAATCCGAGATTTTTTTTTTCAGCCCACGTGCTTCTCAACTAATGTAACTAAAGATACTCTGTTTATGTTGCTCTAAGTGTGTTCTAATATTTGCTTTTGGCAAGAAACTCTTCCTTGTTAGTATGCACTGAAGGCGTAGTTTACATGAGACAAAAATATTAACAGATAGAAACTTGCTGTTCTAAATCAGGCAAACAAGCATGCTTGTGCTATGTTGCTAGCAATAGTAGTATAGGCTTCTTGTAGAAAACTAATTGGTGAAAAAACAGGTATTCGTTAATATTGCCAGGTAAGAATTTTTTCATTTAGACAGATAAAAACTTTAATATAGGAACCCAAGTAATGGTACAGTTGTCAAAGCAGAAAGGGTAGGACAATGTAATTGAAAACTGTGCGCTTTACTTTTCTAGTGCAGAGGTCCTTTCTATAAGAAAATGGACACTGCTTGGTATTAAAGATTAAGTGGAAGCATGGAGAATTACATGGAGGACTTGCCTGTTTTGTTTTCAATAGTTGCTGGAAAACTTGGCACCCTTTAAATAACTCTGGGCTTTTTTTCTGCTTTCCCTCTTCTGAAGCGGGGAGAGAAGCCTTTCATTAGTTGCACATGATAGTTAACTTGTCACATTTTATAGCTTAATCCTTTATGCTTGAAGAGTTGTTAGTGAAAAGACAAACCAGCCATCTCTGTATAACAGTCATTATCAATATAACTACTAAAAATAACATGATTATTTATATGAACACAGTAAGATCAGTCATAATACTGATCTCCTCCCACTATGGATTGTTGCCTCCCATGATATTGTTCAAGGAATTTAAATGATTTTATTCTAAATTATATCCATTCATTCTTCTTGATGAAAACATAACAAAGCAGAATTAAAAATAAGGAGTGACTTTTGTACTTTTACAAGGCCTTGGCTTTTAGGGAGCTAAGAGGTATGAACAGGATTCTTGATAAACAGACATGAGCTCCCCACTTCTTCATTAACACTGTACTAGTGTTAATAACTTATCAGTTGGGATATGGCTTTGAGGAAAAGGACTTTGAATTTTAACTATTTTTTCATACAGTTTTCTTATTGCTGGGTGATGGAGGCTTTCAACGATTTCCTTACGGGCCACTTTCACATTTCATTCTTACCTCTACCCCATTCTTACCACAGTATCTCACAGTAATTCTCGTTTTCTTAAACGTCAAATTTTAAGGTAAAAACATAACTTGTGTAACACACTATTCATTAATTATTTGCTATAATATCTTTCTCCTTTTTGAAACAAGGAAAATGCAGGCATTTTTTTTAACAATTCAAATACAAGAATTAAGGTAATGACTTAGTTATGGAGAAGTGTTTGCAGAAAAAAACCCCAGTGGTTTCTTCTCTTCCTGTTAAGTGTTGATTGCTTTAATTTTGTCATCAAGTCTCTGCTAATACATTTTATAGCATGATTCTCTGTGCCAGAGTGTTAAAAGCATCTACAACTTCAACTCAGAGTGTTTTGGGTTTGGGTTTTTTTTTTCCAATTTTTCCCACTCTCTGCAAGAAGTCTTTCTGAGTTAATCTCTTCCGTGTAAAATTTTAGGCAGAGCAGTCCTGTTTTGGGGAAGAATGCACGAGGAGAGAAGAAAAGGGCTTTTGGCTTAAAGCATTAAGACCGGACACCCCTCCTGCTGTTGCAAAGAGAATCCATGGAATCCCTTTTAGCTGTAATACATCCAGATTCTGTGTTTGTGTGCACCTGAACCCCGTGGGTGGTTGCGTTGCCCACATGAATGGGATGAATTCGTATGTGCCCTGCCTGTACGCAGTAAGGAAGCATGTTGCACCTTTTGCAGCTTTTCCCACTCTCTACCCACAGTCACTATCTGTGAGGGTTAAGTCAACCTGTGTTGAAGAGACTGGGCGTTTACAGTGATGGCTGAAAAGAGTTTTGTTCATCTGCTTACTCATACAATACAATGCTATTTGTTTCTGAATAAAGAATTGACATTAAAACTTAATGTTCTGTGATGATGTTAAATGTGCACACATGGAGATCATGTGGAGACACTATGGAAAAAATAAATGTCAAGAGAAGAAATGATAGATCCATAAAATGGAAGAATTTATTATTCTTCCACACTAACAGGACAAAGACCTATTGAACAGAAAATTCTGTATCTTTGATTCAGCAGTTGAGTTTTAAGGAGGCTTTGGACACCTGCAGATGGGAATCTATGTATGAATGTAGCTGAAGGTCAGAAGAATGCAGTCTGAGTGCTGGATTCTTGTTTTAGTGATAGAAAATATCTTAATCTGTATAAAGTAATTAGACACAATCGTACATATTTTATAATCTAAGGAATGTTGACTGCTTGTAGCTCAAGCTGTTTCTTCTAAACTTTTGCTCATAAAAGGTCTGTTCATCTCTCTTCTACCTGATAGTTCCTTATCATGCCACTCAGCTTAAGTACTGCTAAATGTATGTAAATTCTTGTAGAAATTACTCTTTTTCTAAAGTACTTTTTATACTCTCATTCTCCACTGGGGTTTCTATGCTATTCCATATTTTATCCTATATTAAATACTTCACCTGTGTCTACCAAAAGAGGCAGGATTATGTGATAGGTCCTCCACACCCCTTTGTCTTCCCAATCCAGAAAACAAAGTTTTCTTTTTAATGGCTTCTGTGGATTTGTCCCCATAACTGATAGCAAGGGCCATTGCTCTGTCATGCTCTTACTACCCACGTATCGTCAGCTATCATCTCTCATATAAATCCCTTCACTTTCTGCAGGGCCTGGATCAGAATGGAGCAAAGTGTCTGGGACTGTCAAGTAGCACTGCGGGCCAAAAGGGATTGGGAGACTGAGGCAGGGGATTAGAGTGGAGGCTTTATGAAGAGGCAGTCCTGGGAGAAAAAAAGTAAATTTGGATGATGAAGTAGGGAGAGAAGGAATAAGGCCTGTTGAAATAGGATTGTGGGGTTAACAAGTGAACAGGAGGGACATCTTACAGTAGATCACATGTGGTGGGAAAGCTGGAATTGTCTTTGTTGAAAAACATTTAGGAGGGGAGGTCAGGGCGCAAGAACTTGATGAGAAACCTCAGAAGGTAGATACAAAGTTGAGACCAGATTACAGTAGGAAGGGGGGGTAATTAAAACTGGCCACACAAGAAGGCTGGAGGCAGCTGGGCTTAATTAAATTTGCACAGGAAACTTTAATTGTGGTATTTTTTTAAAATTTAATGAATACTAAATCTGTTTTTTTGTGTGCTGTCAGATTTATGTTTGAGATAAATAAGTCATTAGAGGAGCACTTTGATTTAGTGTTGGTTACTTTGACCACTTCGCACTGACTAAGCAACGTGCACTGTTTGTTAAAGTATGTAGAGAGAGTGAAAAAGGGAGCAGGGTAATTTCTAATCCAACAGAAGAATTTCGTGTGCCGCTCCACAAAGCGTTGGCAGAGCTATGCTGGGCAGGGTGATAGTAGAGCAGGAGCAGAGAATCTTCTTAGCTCCTAATTTGTTCTGGAGCCTGGAGCTGTGAATAACGAAGTTGACTGAGGAATTTGAGGTGTGTATACATTTGGAAGTAGTAGTTTGTTGTTCTTAGAAAAGACATGCATGCTTGTAGAAAGAGATGCATTGTTAATGATGTATTTTATTTTGATAAAAATTTATTGGAAGTTTTTGAAGCTGTATGTCAAGCTTTCTCTAATCAACATTTGGTGCTGATGAAGTACAGAAGGTTTGTTTATTTTCCTCTTCTGTACAATCTATTCAAATCGGAATTTTATGACTCTGAGTCTGTTACTATGATCAAGTTTGCCATCCTGTGTAATGCAGCAAAATTATTCTGCTGTAACTTTTGTTTAAAGGTCATAACTTTAGTTTTAGCTGTGGCTTTATCTGAAGTATCTTTTCTTTAAGTCCTTGCATGAGGATAATTGTCCACTACCATAACCTATAAAAGTAGGTGGTAAAGTCTTCATTTGACTTCGTATAGTTTCAGTTTCCAGTTATCGCATGTTGATTGTTTTGGTTTGTTACTTTGCTATTGTTTAAAATCTTTCCCATACACAAACTGTGTAGCCAGTAATCAGATCAATATATTAAATGTTTTCTTTAATACAGCACGTAGGTTTCTTGCTCGTAATGTTTTGTATTGTTGGCTATTGTGGCCATATACTCAAAACATTATTTTCTCTTTTTTTCTTGCTTGATGCTGCATTTAATTCTCTTTGTATGCATGTTTTTCAAATGGGTTTGACATGCCTTAGGTGGCTGGCAGTGCCGGTGCATACCCATCGTTAGGTGCATTTGCACTTTGTGTGTTAGTCTGGGTTTGGATCCAGAGCAGACTTTTAAGGTGTAACTCGTGATTGTCCACACCTGCTCCCCAGAAGAATGAATTAAAGCACAGCTGCCCCAGAGCACCTTCTGGGTGAAACTAAACCAGAAGATGTGCTCCAGCTGTGAGGGTCAGTTTAATCCTGGGGGTCAGCGCTGGTCTGGACATAACAGCCCTTTCCCCTCCCCAGAGCCCACATCCTGTGGGTGCTGGGGCCTCAGCTTTGCACATCTGCCCCTGCTGCGCTGCACTGCTTGCTAATGTAGACCTAGCTTGAAGTTGCCACCCCACCAGTGTCAAGCCTGGGCAAAGTGTGCTTATAAGGATTTTATTTTTCTTTCAGAATGTATTTTGGGATGTTGAAATGAAATCATAGGAGTTCCTTAGCCTGGGTGCGATGATCTTTTTTTTTACCTTCTACTTGCCTTATTTATAATTCAGTATTACTCAATTTAACATATCTCAGCTTTTTACTGGGTTTTTTATATCAATATGTTAGGCAGGATTTAATCAAATATCTACAGAGGTTTTTGTGTTAGTCCAATTGTCTTTGTCCACCAAATCTGTAATCTCAAACAGATTTGTTCCAGGAACGTCCATGGCCCATAAAACATACTGTGACTATAACTATTCTGTCTTTTCACTAATTGCTGTCCTGATCAGCATAATTTAGGTTAGTATCCAAGTCAGTCTCTCTAATTTCAAAGTTAATTCTTTAAAACCTTTTCAAGTTCTGCTATACTTTGTTAAAAAAAACCCACAACAAAACCCCATACCCTCCAACCTTCACCCTCGCCTCTCCTCACCCACTTCCCTTTTTTTTCCTTTACAGTTTCAAGTGATAAAAAAGGAATAATAAAACCAGCAGTACTGATGGAGATTTCCTGATTCCCTCCCCCCCTCCTTCAG
>NW_010526410.1:76312-79121 GCF_000687285.1 Phaethon lepturus
CCCCCAGTTATGTGTTTTTATAGGTTACAAATATTTAACAACTTCTGTTAAATATTTTGTACTAGAGGGACAGATACTTCAGCAGTAAAGCAGGAAGTGAAGCAGTCATCCTTCTCTCTCAGTACAGAATGCAACCTGTGGTGGCAGATAAACCTGAGGAGTTTTTGCCATAGTTTCCCTTTGCCGTAGTTTCCCTGTGTGGCTTGGCATTTCTTACAGGTTTTGAGCAACTGTTGTTCTGGGTTATATTTATAATCTGTCTTTTGTGCAAATTTAATAGATAAAGCTGAAGAATTCTGCTTAAGCAGCATTTAATCTTCAATATAGATAGGGGTTGCATTCTTCAACTCTGAATTTACAGCTGGATCAGTCCAGGGACTTCCATTATCTTTAAAGAATCTTGTATTTTGCTTTTCTATATGACCGGCTGCAAACCTTACGAAACTTACCTGGGAGTTGCCAAGTTAGACTTGTTGACCAAGTTTAATGAGTTTTGCATGTTGATGCAGAGTTGCCACTACACTGCAATGTTTTGGTGTCTGTCTAAAAAAAAAAAAAAATCTTTTTTGTGGTCTGAGGTGGGTAGGAAAGCAACAGCTTTCCTCTATGGATCTGCTGGGGTTTAACTGATTTGAATCATTTTGGGCTCAGAGTATAAATGAAGGAGACGCTGTGTTTTCAGCTAGTAGAGTATTTTAATTCTCTGGTAGCTGATTTGTAAATACACTTCTTCCTGCAAAAATAGTAATCCTGCCTTATTCCTTATCTACCTTATATATGGAAATGACTGTATCTTGTGTATTAGCTGCCAGTAGTTAATTCTGAAAGCACTTATGTGGCAGAAAGCAGCTTTAATGTTTCAAATCTCTCAGATAATGTACATCCATCTGTTCTTTAGCAAATGCATCACCTCTTTGCATATTGATGATTTCTGATGTAGCACTGCTTGTAATTAAATTTTGATAATGCATTTTACAGGCTTCTGGAAAAACCGAGCTGAGTTTATTCGTGTAAATACAGAGTAAAGCTGAAATCAGTTATGACTGAAGCTAATTTTGTGAATTGATGGTCACTAGAAAAATGTAGGAGTAATTAAAAATATATAATAGTACTAGTGTATGTTCATTTCTTTAATTGTCTGGAATTTCATTTGGGTATATGAACAGTAACAATAGTATTATTTTTGTCACTTAAGCATTTAGCAGAATCATGCATTTTTTTACTTACGTATTTTAATGCTGACCTTTCATGTTGGTTGCTTATAGATAGAAATTTAAAGTAAGTATTAATTTATGGAAACAAATTGCAGCATTTGCACTTTTATCAAGTAAGTCCAAAACAAATACTCAATGCATATATTTTAAATAATGCTATTGATATTGAGAAAATGCGATTAAAATGTTAAGCTTCCTTCACGACTATTTAGGGAATCATTAGTAGTGGAAACTAAAATTGCTGGATTGTGAAGAAGTAAATCTCTTGTTTGTTTAGGGTTTTTTATTACTGATTTAATGCTTAAAAAAAAAAATTCTTCTTAGGAAAAATTTCTGTATGGAGAGAGTGGTCAAGCATTGGAACAGGCTGCCCAGGGAGGGGGGGGAGTCACCATCACTGGAAGTATGAAAAAAACATGTAGACGTGGCACTTGAGGATATGGTTTAGTGGGCATGGTGGTGTTGAGTTGATGGTTGGGCTTGATGATCTTAAAGGTCTTTTCCGACCTTAATGATTCTGTGAAAAAATCCAAAACTTTTCTCTTTTCATGAGAAAATAAGATGTACTGTTGTCGTGTTCGTAATGCCTAAACTATGGCGAGCCTGATAAATAGGCTGTACTAACCTCAGATTACCTATGCAACCAAATCTGACATGTGATGAAATGGAGTTATTAAACATCACTACAATATGTTAAGGTTCCCAGGCTTTGTGGAAAAATGTTAAGTGAAAACATTTCTCTTAGATGCCACGAAGAGTGCATTCTTTCTCAAGTGCTACTTACTATATATAGAAAATGAAACACATTCACTTTTGGTGCCCCTTGCACTCAAGGTTGGAGTCATTAGCTTCTGGTTTGGGTCATGTGCACCCAGTGCCCTAATGCTGTTTTGCCACTGGTGAAAACAGGAGTCAGCGCAGCCTCTGCTTGCTTCCATCATGTTCTTGCTTTGGTGTATGGAACTTAATTGTCTTTTAGTATTAGCTTCTCATTCACTGATTTGAGCTAATTGCCAGTGGATATTTTCTTTGGAACACATATTTCGGCTTTTGAGCTCATAAGGTTTTATCTGGGGGCAATTGCCATCTGGGCAGATATGTGGAAATTCGAGAACCACGCCTTTGGGATGTAAGTCATGTTTCCCTGAGGAAGAGGGGAATGTGCAGAATTCCATCTATGAATCCTTCTCAATGCAGGACTTGAAAAACATCTGTAAACTTGTTTCTGTGGTTTTTATGGTACAACACAATGAAAATTACCTTAGAGCTATGGTTTCTGGTACTTTCTTCCCTCCTCGCAGCGGGGAGAGGTTAGGAGAATACCCTCCTGTACTGAAATATCCGTGGAAACTTACATCCTTCATTGCTTCTACTCCAAGGAGACTCGGCAGTTGTGCTCCCTTCCAGTATTGTATTGTGCTTTTTGAATCTCTCTCTCTGTGTAGCCTGCTGAGTGTGTGGCATGGTCTATGGACACCATAGGACAGTGGTTCTATACATGATGAAAAAGCTATTTTTTTCTCCTTGCACACATTTTCATGTGCAACCTGTGAATCTGACTACTTGTTGAGTTCATGTTTGATTTCACCTGCTGA
>NW_010526410.1:79152-87293 GCF_000687285.1 Phaethon lepturus
CACACCACTTGAATGTAGGGGAACTGGATTCAGGATGTGCCAGCCTGAAAGGTCGTAGGGCTGGAAATCTAATACCAAATTTAAGATCTAGCTACACTGGAAATTACATCAGTATTTTTCAGTTTCTATGAATATGCACCTAAATTTGGCAATTTTTTAACTTCTCAGAGTCACATTTCACGATTCCTGTAGCTGCTTAGAATTTGGAGAATTTTACTGCTAGTAGTGATTTTTGCCAGGTGAGGTATGTGCCCTTTCTGGGCTGCAGGGGCTGCCTAGTGATGTCTGGTTTTGACCACTGGACATGTCTGTGGCCAGTTTAAGACTTGGAAGTGATAAGGCTCTAGTCTTTAGTATGTGTTCTCTTTTTCATTTATCTAAAAGAAAATTGTGGTAACAAGAAATGAAACTTTCAATTATACCTGAAAATATGCCTGCTCGTAAGACATAAGACCAAAAGCAATTCATCGTTTGTGAGTAGTATATAAAGTTTAATCAAATGAGAGGGGAAAACATAATGCCATTTGGAAATGATCTTTGTCCAATTTCTAGCAAGTAATATCATATACTTGGATCTTCTGTTAACATGAATATTAATGGTTCTTGTGGATTCTCTAGGAGGGCAAGTAGTTCTGAATTTTGCAAAATCTGATGCTCGCAGAGATCATGATTAGACTGTTTGATAGAAGAAATAACTCCCTCCCTACAAAGTTGTCTGCAGTCTGGGTTTTTCCAGTTGTGTGTCAATTAGAAATGATTCCTTGTTTCTTGGAATTTGAAATTGTCTGGAGTAATACAATGAAATAGTTTTTTAATTCTTTATCTAGTAAAAAATGTAACTTTTGTAATTTCCCACTTTTTTTTGTTTGTCTCCTCAGAATGTGAAAGCATTTGCATCTTCAGATAGCCTAGCCAAGGTCCAAGAAGTAGCAAGCTGGCTTTTGGAAATGAATCAGGAACTGCTCTCTGTGGGCAGCAAGAGGCGACGAACTGGCGGATCTCTTCGAGGTAATGCTTCCTCAAGCCAAGTAGATGAGGAGCAGATGAATCGGGTTGTAGAAGAGGAGGAACAGCAGCAAAGACGACAACAAGAGGAGCAGCACATTGGAAGGAATGGGGAGATAGAAGGAGAAGAACCTGGACTTGTTGACAGGCATGAGTCTCAACAGGAACAGTTAGAAGAAAATAACAATAGACTTATTACAGTGGATGAAGAATCCACTTGTAACCAAGAGGAAGATGATGATGAACATGCTGGTGATCAAGAGGAGGAGGTGGAAGAGGAGGAGGAAATGGACCAGGAGAGCGATGATTTTGATCAGTCTGACGACAGCAGTAGAGAAGATGAACATGCTAGCAGTAACAGTGTCACAAATTCCAATAGCCTCATGGACTTGCCCATTCACCAGTCATCGCCATTCTACATAAAGACAAAGGTGAGAAACTACATTTTTTTTTTTCTGTTCTTAATCCTTGTTAACTCTGTATTTTGGAAAATAATTTGCATGTTTAACTTAAACTAAAGTTTTACAATGAAGTGAAGTGTTTACTTCCTGAAGAGCTGCTTATGAAGAATTTACGCAGTCCACAAAAACTATTCTCTTTTAACTGTTAATAGTCAAATTATTTGCATGCATTTGACATGAGCAAATACTCCTGTATATTTTAAGGAATAGAGCTCTGATGACTATGTTCAAAAGATCAAGGTGTTTCTTTATGAATGTATTTTTGCATGCTAACTCATACACTTAATAGGATGCTCCCAGCATTATTTATGATACTTTCCTTCTCAAAGCAGGCAAGAAGGAAGGTAAGCAATTGTACATACGTGGTGTACTCTGAGAATATCTGGTTCATTTAGATTAAAACATGGTAATGAAAAGATAGGGTGGAATATTACAGAAACATCAAGTTCTGCCTTCTGGCCAGGTTATAGTGAGTTCATTGACAAAATACAGGTTCAAAAAAAAAAAAAAAGTGTGTAAGCCAGTCGGTTACAAAATCATTATATAATGTCATATGGTATCCTGCTTGTGAGGACCTCGAGAACTTCTGATTTGCAGTAAGAATTTGGAAATAAATATTCATATTTTTATTACCACTTATATCACCTAACATTTTAGATTAAAAAAAAAAATGTTTTGCAATATTAGCTCTAGTGTACATTAGTAGTTCACCATGTTTTCCAAATCCTCAGGAAGGAGGAATTCTGTTTACTCTTAACAGCAGCAAAAACTGAAAGAATAATGAAAGTGGTGATACGGGCTAATAAAAAAGAGGAGCAGGCCAGTGTTCTTGTAGAAGAACGTTGTTCCTGAGCCTATGTACCAATTTGTTTTTCTTAATCATTAACTGGTAATAGAACACCTAGCCTCCTCTCACCTTTCAAAAAACAAAATGACCCCCCTTCAATGTTTACAATGTACAGTTAAAAAAACAAAGACCAAAACTGATGTAAAACAAAACCACAAAAAAATCAGTTAACATAATTTAACAGGGTTCCTTATTTGTTTGGGTATGAATATAAATGTATAGAGGTGGAGCATCAGTCTTGAAGATGCACAAGAACAGGTAAATAGGATGAACATTTGCTTCTGGAAGCTGCAGCAATATGGTTTTGGTAATAGCGATTAGTATGTAATTCACTTGTGTGTTTGAAGTATCTCAACTAACATACTTGATTTTTTTTTTTTTGAGAAGTAGTAATGTTTTTATGTGAGTTTTTAGTAAATTATATAATATTCTATTGATAATTCTACTGTTCAAGGTATAGAAGTATATGCTTTCTAATTGGGAGTGAAATGCTGTCATATTTCATGTCATTCAATTGGCTTTTTACAACTCAAATTCTTGTTTTTATTCCAATGCTTTGGTTTTCCTGGATTTAGTATGACTTACTGAGTATCATGTAACAACTTGCATGCAGTATGGACTTCATATGTAATGTAGGAAATGCTTACACTCAAACATATTTTTAAGTATCTGAATTGGGAACTTTTTTTGAAGTGCTTTGTAAATAATCATACTGAAATTATATACAGACAGAGCAAAGCACAGTTTTTGGTGGTGGTCAGTTCTGAAGCTTTTTTTATTGTCTCCAATAATGAATGCAGGTGGTGGGGTTTTTTTTTTCTTTCTTTCTTTCTTTCTTCTTTTAAGGCATATTGACATAAACTGAAACAAGCTGCTTTAGCCGGAAGGAAGTTGTCTGAAAGATGTTTGTATAGCCGCGCAATTTCTGTGTGGTCTGATAGTTGCTTTGCGTGTTGTTTCCGTGCAGTGCTGGCCATTTTCATCTGTGCTCTGTCCCCAGGCTGTGCTCCTGCAAGAACTGTCGGGGAGCCAGGTGGCGAACCCTATTTGGGAATTGTTCTTGGTTCATGGTGCAGCTCTATTTTAGGTGGTTTTAACTGTGTACCTGAAGGATCAGCACAGGTTAGAAAGCTGCTTGAGCTGCCACTGCTGTAGGTTATGGTTACACAGTAAGACTGACAACGCAATGTTAATACTACCAACTCATTAATAAACTGACGTTTAGCCATAGGAACACATTCTATGTTAAGACATGTTGTAGAAATACAGCTGTGCTGGAGCATGAATGAATTACCAGAGCAAAAATAAACATGACTAATTAATATGCTGCATTTGAGGAAAAAAAAAAAAAAGAGTTTGCAGACTCATCAGCTGTATTTACAAGTGATTTCTGGTTCTACCTGTTGAAGACAGACTCATCCTAGGAGACTCGAACCTGATAGACTTACATTTAGCTTTTCAGATAATATTCTCAGCATTTGTAGTCTAGAACAGTTCTCATACCTCTGGCTGAAATACCCTTGCTGTATGCTGTACTCCTGTGAAACTTGCTTTGTGCCACCAGTATCGGCTGTGATGGCCGAATCAGCTACTTACTGTTTGGGTGGTGGGTGTAAACCTGGCTCCTCAAAAGCAGGCATTCCCGAACCAACACAGTTGCGAGTTTGGTCTGGCTGTATGTAGCAATATTGGCAATGCACAGTTTTCATTACTACCAAATACCAAGAGATAACAGTGAGACTGAATAAAGTAGCAGCTGCTACTGCTGTGAGTGTCGTCAAGCAGCTCATCTCAACTTTTTGATATCTCTGTTCTTTGTCCTTCTGCTTTTTATTATGTCCTCATAAATTACTGAATAAAGTCTCATTCTAATCTGACTTTTTTTGCTTATTGGCCTGCGGGATCCTGTGCGGTTAAGGAGGGAAATGGCAAGGTTCCCACATAACACCACGATGTATCCTGCTTGTGTTTGCTGCCTGTCACCTGGACTTCCACTTGACAGCAGCAAGCTTGCTGTGTTCTACCTGATAAACTGTACCAGAAGCATAAAACCCATTATGTAAATATATTATATATATATTAATATTTTAGGTAATGTTTGTATAATAAATATAGAATTATATAAAAATATTTGCTTCATACTACTGCTCCACGTAAATAACTGAGATAATTGTGAAAATGTTATGACTAAAGGGCATGTGCACTTGAAATGAGAAGGACAGGGGTTCAGGAGAGTTTTCATTGCATTCACCAGCAACAGCCAGGAATCCAGAAGGGTCCTTGGGGTTACCTGTTACGATTTCCTGCATAAAATGTTAGGCCGCTCTGTATTGACTTCGGCACAAGCTAAAGCATAGTTTCAGAAAAACGTCACCGTTTGAAAACAGGAAACAGTCCAGCAAGGCAAATCTATCTCAAGATGAGGTTAATAGTTCGTAAGTTATTATCAGTGTTTAAACTTCTGCACCTTTACTCTACTCTGCCTTCTTCCTGTTATCTGTCTTTTTTTGACCATTACAGTTTAGTATTTTTGTGTTGTACTGAAGAGCTGTTTAACAAGCGTGTTTTTTTCCCTGCATACATAAAGCAATCAAGTTCACTCCTGAAAGGTCTCTTAAATGTAAGTAATAAGGACACTGTGTCCATTGGCCATATTTTTCTATTTTTGTTGTCGTTATGGTACTTCCCTGAACACTCTCTAATTTTTTAATATCCATCTTGAATTGTAGATATCAGAACTGAGATTAAAACTCCAGTAGCAACTGTGCCAATTAAAATTTGTTCATGCTATATATTTACCTGTTTATATAATAAATGATTCCATTAACAGCTGTGACTGCAGCATTGCGTGGGGATTTTATGTTTGACTGACTTGTCTAACACTGTGCAAGCCTTTTTCAGAGACCCTTCTGTTCTGGAAGTGTATGGCCTCTGTCCTTTGTGCCTAGAGATAAGAATTGACACTTGGTTGTATTAAAGTGACTATAGAGTTTTCTCGCATCCAGTGTACCTCATCAGATCCTTCACTGTTTGTTAATTTTTACTCCAAATGATCTGTCTTCTACCAAATGTTGTCTTGTCTGTTATGTAAAAATACTAAATAGCCCACGAGGGTAAAGTAAATAATATGTTCAGGACTCTTACAGAAACATGTGCTTGATGCTGATTCCTCACTGATGGCCATTGTATTTGTGGCATCCATTTTGAGTGCTCTGTGATGACTTTGTATTACTTGCGTTCCTTAGGAATGGTTGTGTAACAATTAATGACAACATAAGCAAACAAATACATTTACAGTGCATCACATTTCATACCAACTGCCCTTAAATGCTTTTACCCCTCAATACATGTCGGATTCTGTAGCACTGCAAGGACAAGAATGTATTACTGGTAATCACTGTCACTGGAATATAGCTCATGTAAATTAACATTCTTGCTTATTTTAGATTTAAATTGTTTGTCTACCTGCATTCATACTCTTGAAATTGTAGTATTAACAAATACATCATGCCAGCAATATTTTACTGTTATTAAAACTGATTGTTTATGACATAGATAACCAGTATGGTTTTTTATGGAAAAAATGGCATCAACGCTATTAATCCTATTCTGTGTCAACCATTGCATCATTTTCTCTTGGACTGACACCTGGGTTTCAGCCTGTGGTTATCCAGGTTGTACTCTGTTTTCTTTTCTAATTTTTTTTTTCCTATATATAGTTAGGTTTATTTGAGATTTTGGATATATTTTGATTGTTCTAATTACTAAAAATAATTCTGATCATAATATATATATTTTCCTTAACTAATTCAGTTTTTTCTATGTCTTTTTGCTTAACTATTTCTACAACTCCCAATTTCATAGTTTTTGAATATTAATGACTGTCATCTTCAATATACTTAATTTTTTTTTGTTTTTAATTGAGCTTTTCATTTTCCATCAAGATGAGTCATTTTTCTTTAACTGCTGTGAACTTTTTCTTATTTGGACGAGTATTGGCTTCTTGATTATCTTAGAAATTGTTTCTAAACCATTAAAATAATTTAGAGGTTCATTCAGGCTTGGTTCAGATTTGACATATTTTGTGGAAGGGGGAAAAAGTCTAAATCACTTATACCCAAGCTATCACGAATTTAACTTCATTGTATTAGTTTTTCTTTATCTAAAATTCTACATTACATAATACTTTGTAGTATTAAATGTGTCTAATGTTGAAGCCACCTGATTTAGGAAACAATCACTATTGGGGGGGGGGGAAGATTAAACCCATGAATTCCTGAGATGTGTTAGCTACATTCATTCCAGCAAATATCATCACAGATTTCTATGATTAGACAAAATAACTACTCCATATCAGACTAGCAGGTGTGAGAACTCCAGAGGCAAATATATACATGCTCTAGGTCAAATCATGGTATCAAGGTATGTTTCCTTTCTTACTCCTGCTTGCATACTTCAAGTTGGTCTCTGGCAAAAGAGGAACACAATCAGAAGATTATACATGAACTAGAAGATGCAATTTACTGTGTCCATCGCAAAAAGTTGAATTTTACATGTAGGAAACAGTTGTTGGGAGATATGCCAGTGGAAGCCCTCTTTCATCTTCAAGTATGCCTCTCACTAGGCAGATGCCATCTTGAATTTTCATATAATTTCTTATTTTCAAGCAATGTCCTCCCATTTGAGCTGGGATTCCAGGAGCCATTTCATATGTCTCCACAAATAGTGTTTTGAGGGGAGAACACACCAGAAGGCACTAAAGCTATTCTCAGGTATTCTGTAAGGACCTGAATTTTAAAATCCAAGTGAGTGGGTAGTGCAGGAGGATTGTTAGCTGGTGTATGGCCATTTGCCTCGTTCTGGGTTTCAGAAAACACATTCGTCTGTTCTGCTTGTCTGGAGGGGTGTCTGAAGGAGTGTTTGAGCCTGTCTATGGGAGATGCTCAATCTGTCTGGACAACAGGCACTGTTCAGCAAGAGTCTTTGCAACAAAACCCCTCTTACTCTATTTCCTTTTCTTCTACTGAGGATGTCAAGAGACTTAACAAATCAGGGTATATGAATGTGAAATGTTATTTCAGTGCTGTTTGGATTGTGATGGTGACTCCTTGTAAGGGGGCAGACATTCTGCATGCAGAACCCTCCACTAACTTTCCAAGTTAGTGTCCTTTTCAAATGCAGGTTTTCTTGTTGCAGGATTA
Source organism: Phaethon lepturus (assembly GCF_000687285.1). NCBI lineage: Eukaryota > Metazoa > Chordata > Aves > Phaethontiformes > Phaethontidae > Phaethon > Phaethon lepturus. The sequence goes on from NW_010526410.1 coordinate 86,667, forward strand.
TGGGCTGTGATGGTGATTTTGTTGATTAATCAGAGCTTCCTAAGGACCAGAAAACAGATTAGCTAAAATGAAGATGAAAAATTCTTGTGTAGTTGGATCTACAACCACAAAACCCACTTTGACACCCCTTCAACAGTTGTCATATTTGAGCATTTGCTCCCTTACCAAAGGTAATAAGATAATTTTTTAATAGATGCCTTTCATGTATAACATGTATTACATATAACAATGGTAAAGGCTGAGAAGCATCTTAATTTTCTTGTAAAAATGGTGTACTTTGCAGCATCCTCTGATTCTGGGTATCATACTGGCTGGCTGGCTGCAAGTCACTGGCTGTGCATGTGTATGTATTAAGTACCCTGCTCTCAAGTTCTGAAACAAGTGTAGAGCCATGCTCACATACATAGCTTTAGGCTCCCAAATAGCACAGACTGGGAGGGAAATTTTTGACTGTGAGGTGCTTGGTCCAAGCTAGTACATAGAGCCACAACAATATAAAGGGTTTATTTTCAGTGATTTTTGGCTTTGTATGGAAGGATAGCATTAATTTTTAAAATAAAGGAAAACAAAGATTGCATTAGGCAGTTTGTGCATATGCTTGCCAATGTGACGCCTGTCTACAAGAAG
>NW_010526411.1:0-11536 GCF_000687285.1 Phaethon lepturus
CACGCTTGCCCAGCCTCTTACAGGATTGCGTCCCGTAACCTTAAAACGCGGCTGTCACTTTTTAAGTGTTCCTGAGTATTACTCGGGGAGGACAAAGTAGCATTATCCGTTCTGCGGTTGTATTTGTGCCTCACATGCAGCCACTTTTCCACCTGTACCTTTCCAGCACCAGAGCACAATGTTCAATCCAGAGAAAAAATACCTGAGTTTTTATATTTTTATTTATAAACTTTAAAATTACATAATATCTTTTTAATAGGCCATGTAGGTGGCACATGTTGGATAGATCTATCTTACAGATGTACCTTAGCCATGTCTAAGAGTCTCTGAACCTGCATAGGAAAGGTAAAACTGATGCTGTTTTCTGAAAATAAATTAGAAGTTCTCTCCAAAGGGTACTTCTGAGGACTGCAGACCTGGCTTGTTACGTGACAGTTTGTCTGGAGTGATGGTGAGGGAGTGGATCTTTAAGTGCTTCCGTGTTGCTGAAATTCTGCTTTCTTTTCAGCCTTTCTCTGCTGGTGTTCCATGCCGGGGTGTTTTGCTTTGGGGCTGGGGTATTTTTGGGTGAAGGTGTAACATGTGTTGTGCTATGCATGTATGTGTGTTGTTTTAATTTTTCTCTTTCCACAGTTGCCTCCTCTTCCACAGTAAACAGAGTAACTAATTCCTCTCAGATGGTATCATTTTCCTAATTATTATTATTAGCACCTGTTTTCTTAACAAGCTTTTAACCATTGCAAATGTAAATATGTAGTGTTCAGAGACACGTTCTCTCTTAAGCTTGGTAAATCTTACAAATGTGTAAATAAAAGAGTTCATACCGGTAACTAAAGAAGGAGATAACAGCACGTGATGAATGACTTTGTATTAAGTTTATTTCGCTGGAAAGATAGTCTTTGCTCCAGAGTGGTGTTAGAAAACAGAAGCCGCCTACCTATCCAGAAAAACCCAGGAACAGCCCTGTGTTGTTGCCTTTTTCCATAGACAGATGAGAACTGGGAGCAAAACAACTAATGCTCTATTTTCACAGAGTTACCTGTTTAAGAAGGCGGTTTTGAAATGAATATTTTTCTCTGAAAACAGGCAGATACCTCCACTTAGATATTGTTAAACCTCTCTTCCTCCCTTCTGCGCAGCTGGACGTGCCTCTCCGCTGACATGCCTAGAGCACTATAGGAGGTCCCACTTTTCTCGCATCTCAAACTGTGATGTTTGTTTTCTTTTCTCATGCCCTTTTCATTTATTCCACCTGTTACTGAGAGGTCAGGTACTGTCTCAGCTTGTCAGCTCTCATCTCTCTCAATCATTTGTCAAATGTTCTTCTCTGCCTCATTTTCTTCCACACGTTTGTTGAATCTTTTCTTACTTCAGTTTCCTTCTTTGCTCATTAAAACATTCAGGCTGCTCTTGATCTTTGACTACAGCAGATCGCACTGAGCAGCAGTAGTCTGTGGTATCCCCTCTGGTTTCTATCCAGTTCTTGTTTCTTGGACTCTAGTGACGCTGGGATAGAAAATAATCTTTTTTGTTTGTTGTACAAGTAGAACAGGGCATCCTAGCTCAAGACTAGTGGTCTTAAGTATTTCCATATTATGAAAAGTATATAATAGCCCTGTAAAATGTTGTTCAGTTTGTCTGCTGTCTTGGAGCCTTTCAGCCTTGAAGTGTAAATCGGGTATTGGCTCTGTCCGATTTCTGGGCAAATAAGAATCAACAACTTAAGCCAGCGACCTTTAAACACCTTATACTAAGCGGCTGGCTAGCTTGAGTGGAAATGTGTTTGCTGTCAATGACAGCAGTAAATAATTGGCTGTTTGGTACTGCTTCTAACTACTCAGTGCAGCCTGAGTGTTGACTTGCAGTTGTGAGACTTACCTGGAGTACGGGTAACTTGAACTGGTGTGGCAGGGAAGATGCTTCTGCATCACTCATGCACATGAAAATGGAAGTCTAGAACCTACCAAAGTCACTAGACTTCAGCTACTGTGGGTAATATTATGTACATTTTAACTACCCTTACAAAGATGTTTCCACAGTCATTTTTTCTGTAGCTTTGTAAATATAAGCAGAGGTTTCATTTTAAATAGGCTAATATTTTTGACGGCGGGAAAAAAAAAAGAAATAAAAGTAATTACGGAGACGATTGGTAATCACCAGATCTTCAGCAAAGTCTGATACTGTGTCTAAACTTGCATGGTCATTCCTTCAACATCCTCTTAGAGTGTTTGTGAACACAGGCTGCTATTAGCAAGCAATCAGGTGGAGTGCTGTAGCAATACCTGTTCCACGTCTTGCATGGTTTTGCTGTGAGCTTTTTGGTCCCTCCCTGAGCCCCAAGCAAAAGTCCGGAAGCAAACAGTTTGCATCTGGGGATAGGAAAGGCTGTTGTCAGGATGATGCAGATGTTCCTACACTTGTGCAACTCAGTTACAATCCACTTGTTAGTTCACCTGACCAAAAGTATTTGCTCTCATATAAACACCCTTCGTACAGATTTGTAGTTATGGAAAGTAGAACACAATGTCCAATATATGTAGTGATTTTCTTACACAGTTTTAGCTACCGTTTTCCACGTCAATATTAGTCAACAAGAAATATCACAGGTATACAAAAATATAAAAGTAAATGTAAGGAGGTAGCAAATCTTGAATAACAGTAAAAGAGAAGGCAAGAGTGCATTATAAACTCATTATGACCTTACATAAAGTTTCTTCAGAGGGAAGACCATCCGCGAATGAAAAGAAATTTCAGTGTCTTGGCTGAATAACAATGAACTTTTTAGAAGTCACAGCAATGAGGTAAATCAGATCATCTCACATGGCAGCGCTTCTTCATGCTGCTTGTAAATGTTAGAAGGTTAGATCTCTTTAAATTCATTTGTAACGTGTTGCTGCCCTCTTCACCTAAATTTGTGGGATACTTTATCCAAGTAAATTAAAACTAACGTTTTTTATCCAAGTAAATTAAAACTAAAAACTTTGTCTGGAAGTTAGGAGAAAGTGATGCTAAAATACGATGTCACAAGGACCTAAGTATGTTAATATATACGTGTTGAGTCAAGCACTGTGAAACCTGGATTTCTGTAGTTATTCCTTGGAGGTGGGGTGAAGAAGAGAGAAACTGTTCGTACCTAATTGCATTCATAGGAGTATACTTAAGGTTTATCAGATTAACATACTAAATTTTTCATTATTTCACAAAACTTTTCATCAGGAAAAGGGATGCAAAGAGTTAAAAAGGTATTTCTGATGAAAAGTCCTGTTTTTGCAGTTGAAATGTAGTAATGTACGTGCTAGCCCACACAGCTGATGACACATTTCTATTTCCAATAATCTTCTGCCCACGGTGTGATACTTGGCTTCGTCTGGGCAGCCCCTACTCCTGCTCTGCACCAAAGCGCAGGTCCTCAGGAGAGTCTGTCCTTTGTGACAGAGTTCTTTGCAGGCTTCCTGTCCAGACCCAGCTGGCACACTCTGGCTCAAAGCTTCCACTAAATAGTGGGAAATAGACAGATTTGATAAGGGGTCTTGAATTACACCATTCTCGTTTCAGCCAATACAGCTTATCCAGATTTATGAACATGCAGAAGCCAATTTCCCTGCCTTCTCTAGGCCTGTTAGGCTATGTTTAACCACCATTTTCTCCACTTGTCCCAGTTGACTGGTAGGCTACATCTTCCCTCCTTGCCTTCATGCATACATTTCCTTCCAGTGGAACTGAGAGCATACAGAGGTTATTGCACAGCCAGGTTTGGCCCCAACATGCAGTCAGGAGGTGGCCGAAATGCAGAGTGTGGTAGGGGAAGAGTTTCTCCAGGCCACTGATTGCTACTCGGTTTCTTTGCGTAGTTCTGCATTTAAGTATTAAAAAAAAACCCCATACAACAGCCTCAAATGGGACTTAAGACTTAGTATTTACTGATCTCAAATTGTATATTAAAATTCATATCCAAGCCTTAAAAAAGCTGTATAGTTTTACTGGCTTCTAAGTGTGTAATGTATTGAACTAAGAGTCTGCCGCTTCTTGCGGTTACTTCAGGTGTAATAGTGGCTGCCTTGTCCTCAAAAGTAGAGGAGCAGAGTCATAAATCCTATAAAGATTCAGGTACAAAAATGAGACTAGTTACTGTGGTTTTCGTAGAGAAAGGGGTAGGGAACACTTCAGACCTCTCTTTGTTTGCTGTGCGGTGTCCTATCACAACCTGTGCTTAAACAGGTGTAAAGATATGACCTTCACATGAGTCTTGAGGAACACAGTTTTATCCAGAAATGCTTTAGTTAGTGGCTAGGCATTTAATTAACTGTGTGTATAAATGAGTGATTGTTGCTATATCAGGCAGAATAGTAAAAATATTAAAAATACTAACCAGAATGAAGCAATAACCATTGTCTGAAGTCAATGAGTACTTTTTATTTATCCGATAAAGGCCATATTCAAATGGGAATTTTCCACTGCTACTGAGAACCTACATTGTGTTCCTAACATTACTATGTTAAAACCAAAGTACACCAATTATGGGGAAACACCATGCAATATCCATCCAATTTATACATTTTCCCACTTATTTTAATACTATTGCTTTCCTATATAGTGATGTTCTGACTGAATGTTTTAAGATCACTTTTCACTACATTCTAATATAGGAAAATACTCAGATCTAAAATGAGGATTGTTTGCCAACATTTAAGAAAATATTATTAAAACTTAAATTGTATTTTCTTTGAAACAAGTTTGCCTATCTATCTTCAGTTAGGTACAGTATGTAAATGGTTTAGTAAAAAGTATTCTGTGCCAAACCCAACAACAAGTCCACGTTCAGTATACAATTGAATGTTTTTTTAAAGTTCAGTTATTAACTTAACTTTGATCTGCCTTTAACACTGTAAGGTATGTGTGTGCTTTAATACTGGAAAGTGATTCTGATTTTTTTCTTAGTATATCCTCTGTATGGGCACAGAGGAACCCTAATGTCCCCCGCACATTGCTGGCACACTGCTTTTCTTTGCTGTCACTGGTTTAATGCAGTATCTGTCCGCTGGCCTCCTCTGTCTGGAAGCTCTTGATGTCAAAGATGAGTAGACGTGCTGGCAGAACGTACTGCCGCCTGGTTCCTCCGCTTGCTTCGACACCTATGTGTAAAGAGAGAGCTGTAGAGCTTTATAGAGCTCTAAAACGTGGTGAGAGAGTCCTCGCTGCATGTTAAGCCCCGTGCTTCAGCTTACCAAGCCCGTATATTTGATACTGCTGCGTCACAGCTGGGCAAAGGTTTCAGCCAGCCGGCTGAGAATTGGGCCTGGCTGAAATTAATCTTTCTACTCCTACTTGTATCCTCTGCCATCCGCCATAGCAATAGTCCCTGCAGCCCAGTTGCCATCAGAGCATGGACAGGACAGATGAGTGGAAACAATTAGAAGCTTCTTAACCTGCTCACTTAACCTTCCCCTTTCAACTGTGTAAAATAAACCAACCTCAGCACTGACTGACTTCAGAGGCTCCTGCGGATTTAAGATACGTGTAAAGACATTCTGTGTCTTATGCTTAACGCTCAACAATGGAAGCTACCACAGGTCTGATGAACATTAAATATAATGGGTGAAGGTACCCAGTGCAGGTGAAGTGGCTTCTGACTTTATGGTAGTTTTCTTGGCTGTCTCTAGCCTGTTGTGAGACACGAATAATTCTGTGCTGTAATGCTATGAACAAAATATTTAAAGATCGTGCGCAAATTCAGGAAGGTGTCCTTACCTGGAAAGGTGCATAAATACCCTTAGACTTTAGTACATTGTTGAATTTAAGTGTTTGCCTAAGAAGTGGCTGCTCTGAACTAAGAGGCATTGTTTGGGGAATTTTTTTTCCTCCTTACTCTGAGAGAACAAAACCCAAGCTTGCAAAGCGTGTAACAAGATTTAGAAAGGTCTCTATTTTAGATCAGTTACGGGAAGATAACAAACTGCCACAGTTATTAGTGCAATGCATGCCTCAGTGGTTTAATATGCTTCTTTAACCTGAACAGTGAGCAGTGGTTCCAAGTGTGGAGTATGACAAGACCTTTTGCAGCTAGTGTACTTATATAGTTTTCTTTTAAAGAGGGAATTAACCAAAATTCAGTCTCTAAAAGAAAGTATCTTCAGGTATGATAAGCAGTGTGGCTTGTAATCAAGAAATAGGAACGAGTCACTGCTAGACTGTAGGGTCTTTTCTTCCCTCCTTTCTGCCACTCCAAATTTTGCTTTTATTTTCTTTTTTCTCTCAATGCTAGGAGGGAGGTAGTGATGAATTGTTCCACAGCTCTTAAATATTGCCAGAAATCAATTGTTAATAAACTGGAAGCATTTATGATAATAGGAAGTACATGTGCGTGGAGCTAAGAGAAATAATCGGTTGACTTTCAGAATGAGCATTTGCTTTAGAGATTAGTATTGTTTCTAAGCAGTTTCAGTTTCTGGTGCAGAAACTCATATATATGTATCTACTAGGAGATAACACAAGATTGCATTTAAAACCAGGTTAAGTATTGCCATTTTAGGATTACAGTAGCCGCAATGTGACATATATGACAACATAGTAAACAGTGAAAATTTGTTGCAGAAGCTTTGAGTGCTATGGCTGAGTCTGGTTGTTGGTGGTTTTTTTTTCTCCCTTGGCTTGTAGCCAGTGTAACCCCATTGAAATCTCCTAGGAGGGTTTCCTTATCCCAGCACAGTGATACATCTTCAGCTCACCAAGGGGAGAAGAAGCCTTTACCCTCATAAATTTTTTGTACTTTTGCCATAGGTCCTAATCTCGCTGTTTTCCGGTTTTATCCTGACGCTCCCTGTTGCTGATAGAACTGTTGGTAGACGAGGTGTTGCCAAGTCAGGCTATCGCTGGGGACAGACGGTGTTTTGTGATACAGCCCAAGCTCCTTTCTCCTGGCCCGCCTTGCCAGAGTGAGCTATATTTGTGAAAATGCCGTCTGCTGCTTTCCGAGCAAGCTATTGCAAACAGCTGTTTTAGTTCTGTGTAGATCCTTAGATATTTAAAGAGCAACACTTTCCACACACGCACACACACACAAATCCATTTAAACTTAATGACCGTTTAAATATTTAGTCTTTAGCTTCATAATGTTTCTAATTTTACCTTCTTAGCTTGCTATGATTATATCAGTAATAAATACTGTTCATTTATTGCTGTGTACTATTGTACTTTATTGCACAGCAAAATACAAAAAGTTCAGTACGCTTTCCAAACACACGTTTTCGCCAACGGTTTGCTTAATAGTTAATGTTGCTCATTTACATATGCTCTAATAACACTTAGAACATTTCATGTTCTATTTCAAACTATATATGTTTGTAATTACAAACTCATTCTTCACTAAGAGTGAGTGATTACTATGTTCCTTTTGTCAAAGCCCTGCTTCTCCAGCTGTCAAAATCAAATGAGATAAGCCATTGCTAAGAGTCTTGTTCTACTAACTGAACAGAGGCTTCAATTCTGAAGAACTCAAAAATGTGGTTTCTCTTTTCTGGCCTGAAGAAATAGATAAGGCCAGTTACAGATGCCAGCTTCTTTGGGTGCGCTGAGTGATAGCTGAATATTAACCTTTTATTTGCCAGAGGCATTTGTGATCTTTTGGTAGGCTCTCCTGTAAGTAAGCAAATAAAACTACAATTACTTGGTGCTTGCCAAAATGTCAACCCAGTAGTGACACCAGCTGCTTTGAGTCACACTGACACTGGATAGCTGAAAGAATTTTAAAGAAAGGGACTACAATGTTGTTATTAATCTGCAATTTCTTTAATGGTTCCTCCTATAATATAATTGTACTGAGGGGAGTTTTAGTTTGGTTTAGCAAAATCTTATACTATTACAGCACTGGAAATGTCAATGGAACAACACTTTCCAGCATTTAATTACGAAACACCTCCATTGCAAAATGATTGATTCCCTTTTCAGAAGCAGTAAGTTGCGTCCTGTGATAACGTGTATTTATCCTGGAATTGTGGGCTTGCTCTTTGTTGTTTGGATCTTCCCAGGAGCACGTGGATCTTTACTGTGGATTAAACCTTCGCTTTTTCTTGGCGCTTGATGCTATCTAACTCCTAATAAAGGCAGTTGGAATTTAAAGAAAAATGCACATCTGTTACTGTATCTTTAGTTTATGTCTCTGACTCTGTCTTGGAATCGCAAGATAAATCTCCACCATGTTTACACGTATTGATGCTCTACTTGGAATCACTTTCTTGCTATGAAAACACTATGATTAACGTCTGTCAGTCACCGAAATCAGTTTAAACATTCTTTTTTCATGACATTCATATACATTCTAAAGCTAAAGGTTGGATTACAGCATTGGAAACACAGTTGCAAAAGAAAAACATAAATCAAGAGTGTATTCCTACATAGTAGTTGATGAAAGGGATTGTCCTTAGGTGCTGCAATAATTTAGCTCGTTTGGTGTTCTAGCTCTGTAGCATGATGCCTTATGACATATGTGTATTGGAAATCTATTTTAACCTTTCCCCTGCATTTCTTAAAATATGGACTCTCCATCTGTTTCCTCATTTGACCTTCCATTTGTTTATTTATTCTCCGATTATATTTTAGGGAAGCTTACTTCAGTAAAATAGAACTTTCTCATTACACACAGATGAAATAACCCAATTTTCCCCTCCATTCAGCAATGCTAAATTTACATAGCTGCATAGTACAGAATGCTCCTAGATATGAATGCCTTTCTTGCAAGTCAAAACACTTTTAAGACTGTCAGAAAATTTTAGGAAGCATTCATTTTTATGGGCATTTTACTAAACAGACTTTAAATTCTTAATGAGACCAATAATAATACTACAGATCACATGTTTACTTTTTTCTAACTACATTCTTCCTAGATGTTTTAAACTTTGGGGTCTTCCAATCATACATTCATTGATTAAATTAAGGACTTGTATTTACTGCAAATAAAAAACCTTGTTTATCCAAAATGCAAATTAATTCCAGTTTGAAATGCCCCTGCAAATCCTCACAGATTTGTATCACGTGCATTTTGCTCTTTTATAGGCTAGAATCCCCAGGAATTCGCTTTTGCTGAGAGCCAATGGTGGGTCCTGGAAAATGAGTCCTGCCCAGGATGGGATTTAGCACAATCCACAAATAGAATGGGAGAAGTGTCTAAATAACAGCATTTAAGAGAAGAAAAAAAAAAAAAAAAAAAAAAGAAGTAGCATTATAAAACATTTTTAAATGAAGTAGAAGTCCCTTCTGCCCTCTACTTAGTTTACTTCCTATTGCAAAGTGAGTGACATTATTGAAGTGTTGTCTTATATTAATTTTAGAAAGTCTAACAATCTTTATTCATGTGGCAATGAGTCAGTGGAGGCACTGACAGGTACAAGTTTTATATATCATCTGTGCTCTCTCTGTTCTCACCATCTTGATGGTTCTTACCATCAGCAAGTTCTGATGGTACTTGCTTCTTAGGGAAGTGGATCTTCTGTAAATATAACACTGACATTATCTGAGAATACTATGCCATACAGCAGAGCTGTCTGATAACCATGACTGAGAGTGCAGTGTTTCTAATATCGATATGATTGCAGAGTATTTCATCAAAGGTGGGCTATATATTACAAAGGTATCCTGCAATCCAGAGCAGAGTTCCAGTTGTTATCTAATTAAATATATCCAGGAGTTCAAATAACCACCTTTACTAATAGCTCTTAATATACTCCAGGCACTTTTTAACTCATAGATGAAGACAGAATACCATAATATCTATATTTTAATCTTAATAGTGTTTTATACAAAAGACAAGCCATTATATAGTTACACTCTTCAACGTGCCCAGGGTCATCAAGTTTTGTCACTTGGTGAAAAATGTTGTTGGCTTTACTAGATAGCACCTTCCCCTGCAACGCATAGTCTTTCACTGACTTTTTTCTTATTAGGGATGTTACATGCTTGTTCATGTCTTCAATTGCAAACCTTCACCCAGCTGTGCTCCCTAAACTCTCCTTCTTAATACTGTTCCAGACTTCTTTGTTCCATGAATAAACTTTGAGCGGCCTCTTTTATTATCGTTTATATACTTCTGGTCATGTCTTCTTCTGGACCATCTCCTGTTCTTAAACTTTCTCCTTATTCCACCATATAATTCACCTCTGATAAGAAATTATGTTCTTATTGCAGGAAATGATTTAGACATGTACCAAAGCCAGTTTCTGGAACTTCGGCAAAGACTATTGTATGCTGAAAAGGAAAACAAAAAAAGGTCACACGAACTGAGCAGTGCCCTAGATGAAATTAAACGTATAGTTGCAAAAAGAATGAACTTGACAACAAATCATACAGGTTTGTATGTATAAAAATGTACTGTGTTAACAGTTCAAAGTTTGGTGTGCTCATGTTTCTTTATCACTGGTGGGGGGAGAAAAATAATTGATTTGATTATATTAGCATTAGGTAGAAGTTTCTACTTTAAAAAAAGGGTGAGGAAGTAATCTGTAGCCCCTCTTTAAATAGGATTGGTTAGTAACTAAACAAATAAGGAGAGGAAAAGAAAGGGACACAATAGACTGCAGTGGTGTCATAGTGGCAAAGCTGTACATATTGCTAATTGAGTTTCTTAGAGTGCTTATCCCTCTCTTGCTGCCAACTACAGAGGACCGAATAAGCTGTTTTTACCGGCTTTTACTATGCCACTACACCCTGATAGTGGCTGTGTCTAATCTGGAAGGCAGGTACTCCTCAGATGTTCCACAGTACTTGTCCCCCTCCTGTCCAGGTGGAGTAACATTTTGGGGGACTTCTTGGCCATCATGGTGCTCTGCCATCCTGCCAGCAGACCCCAGGCACCGATGTGTGTGGTGGGTGCGCAGCCTCATCTCAGCAGGCAGATAACCTACAGCTGGGTGCTTGCCTGAACCCAGGAGTTGACAAGCCCCATGAGGTCTTGCTGGCTAGATACACCCTAAGAATGTTCCTTCCAGAATTTATTTTTATCTTGCAAGTAATTTGTTAATAATCTGAAGGAAATGTGAATGCTTGTTAGTGATGCCAATTAAAAGAAAACCTTGGGTTTTGTTTTTTCTTTAGCGAGACACCAACATGCAATTAAGTTTAGTGATCTGGCTTCTTCCCATTGATTAATTAAACTTCTTATTTATTTAAGAAGATAGTAGATCCTTGCTTTACAGACTGTTGTACATCCCCATCTATCTGCACGCTGTAGTTGCATACAATAGATGAGACAGTTTGATTCTGTCCCCTAAAAGAAATTATGTAGTTGTGCAGGATCTGCCTTCCTCCCAGCTCAGATTGGATGAGCTACTTCTCTGGGGAGAGAAGAAAAATTAGAAGGGGCATCTCTGCGCTGGAGGCATTCCACAACACACCCCGACTTCAAAAAGGGTCTGGATGCTACTGAAAACTGCTTTTTAAAAAACCTTATTGGATTCAGTACAGTGGGCTGGTAGCAAATTAAAATAGGGAATTAACCTGGGCTGTTACAGGGGACAAAGGAACGAGCTGCATCGCTGCTTTGGGCGGT
>NW_010526411.1:11567-41731 GCF_000687285.1 Phaethon lepturus
ACCCTGTTCTTTGCTGCCTCTTTGGTCTGTTTATTCAATTTAATTCAGTGGGACTGTATAAACAGATGCTTGAGTGTTGGCAGGGTTGTGGCCTTCCAAGCTTTAGAATAGAGACCATGTTGTCAGCTACCGGTAGCCCCACATACTGTGGACAAAGAGTTATTGCCTAATGCACATAGAGAGTTATTGCCTAATGCACATAGAGGAGAGTGCAAGTTCCCCTTCCCTCTGCTATTCATTCTTTTTGGAGCCAGCTGAATATCAGACAGTATTAAAGCTGTCAATTCCCAGGATTCAAAGCAGAAATTGCTTAAAATCACTGAATAGTTTTTCTTTTATTTTTACTTACTCTTCTGCATCCCATTTCAGCCAAGTTTTATTGTACAACAAAAATGAAAAAGTTTATTGTACACAGGAAAACTGAAGTCCCTTACCCAACCCTTGATAGGTAGTACTTACAAATAAAAATGGAAAGTCCTTGAAGAGTTATGAAGGTAGTTTTTAAAAGTTAAAAAAAAAAAAAAAAGTTTCTATGCAGCAAAATTCCAGTATACTTAATGGCAAAGCAGAGTGGGAGGAATTGTGGGTATCTCTTTCCTACACAAATGTCTGGACATATATACATGTTTAGTTGTGTTTGGTTTTTTTTTTTAAACTGTTTTCTGTAGAGTGAGGAGTCTCTGTCAAGTCTTAATTTTTATTGGGAATATCTTTTGGAAATTGAAAAACTTGAAATAAATAATGCCCATTCAGTAAGCCTCTGTCTTCATCGACCTAAGCCAAGTGAACAAAGCTGATGATGGTCATGTGTAAGACTTGTTTTAAGTCACATTGAAGGGTGGTAAATTTGGGGAGTTGTCTTGGATGCATTTCTTAGGAAAAATAACTTTCCATCTAAGTCAATAAACCTTCTGTTGCTTTGCTGACTGTGAAACTGAGAGTCTCCATTTTTCTGCAGCTTGGAAGGCTGCTAACATGATTTTGTTGGCTAAAACTAATTGAGGTGGTGTTCCAGTAGCACAAAGTGCCCTAGCACCAGCCTCTTTGCTCAACCAATAAAGTGTCTGGAGGAGGCACTCACTGAAGTATGAATTATCTTAGATAAATTCATAGGAGATTTATTTTTTCTTTCAGGGCGAGAAGACATACACATTGTAGGTAGCTAGTAGGGTATAGAAGAATTCAGCAACAGAGAATGACAGACAAAATTCTAGTACGAGAGCCATATGCTGCCTGTGTCAGGAAAGCAAGATTTAAGCCTTTAGACAACTGGTAAATAAAGTCTGGAGTGATCTTCAGTTTTGTTTCCAAGCAGTTTTCTTAAATATTAGAAAGACCATTTGCTATTCTTCATAAATATAGTCTTCATTTTAATCCATTCAAATATTTTTTTTTTAAATTGCATGGTGCATATCATCTCTGCCACCGTGGCTATCTTATATTAAGCATAGGTTTTTTTGCAAGCTTATAATTGATTTTATAATGATTTTAGAATTAGGTTGTTCAGGTTTTTATTAAATTTATTTTAACGGATTTTTACAACCACTGGGACATTCAGGAATGTTTATATCAAGGAAGATAAATTAGTAAATTAATTGTATTTGGTTTTTATATGGCTTATTTAAAAAAATAGGATTTTTATAAGGTCACATGGGTTATTTCAACATGAATAAATAGTCTAACTATTTTCTTCTTTATTTTAAACTAGTAAAGAAAAAATAAAAATTCCCTCCTTTTCTCTTATCTGCCACAGTCTTTTGTTTCTCTGATAGTTTTTAAAGGTCTGGATCTGGTTGTCCTTTTTGCCATAGGAATTTTTATAACCTGAGAACTTCTGTTTGAGCCCTGAAAACCACCATGTGTTACGTTTTGGGGAAAGCATTTAAGTTTGTTAAGTAATTAAGAAGGTTATTAACCAGAATCTGTGTTTCTTTTCATTTAAAAAGTTGCTTGCCAACTGTGAAAAAAAGAAACCAGTCTTTTTCCTGCTACTTTTAAAATAACTGCTAACTGTGCTTACTGTTACTGTGTAATATATATGACATATAATCACTTCTGAGGAATAGTTCTGATTGAATAACCTTGTGTGTGGTAATCTGCTAGTGTTCAGTTGAGGAAAACAGCTGAAATAATAGGCTTTACTGCTGGCTTTTTATTTTATGTGTATATATGGGTTTGTTGTTTCTTTAAGATGATATGAAGTGGAAAGTGTTAAACCTCACCAGAAAACTGCCCGTGCATCTTACAAACGTGTACTACTATCTACCTCACCTTCGAGAATATGAAGATGCCATTTTCCCAAATGTTATTTTTGGGCAACAGAGAACTGGAGGTAGGAAATAAAGTTTGGCTTCTATTTTCTATTTGTTTATAATTTATATTAAATTCTAGCAATGAAGCATACTCAAAGTTCAGAGAGGGTTTTCTCCCTAAACTTTATAATGTTGCCAAACTGCATAAATTTTAATGGGGATGGCAAAAGCACTTTTACCACTCCCATCCCAATTTCACGTCTTCCACAAAGTATTCTGATAAACGTTTTCAAATATCAACAAAAAATAGTCATAACTGAAAACCAGTATTATTTTTGTACTTAGTCACGGATTCATGTGGCAAAGGTGCATTAGCTGACTTTCTTTTTCCCTGCAAAATTACTATGAGTAAGGAAGCCAGGGAGAATTTGTAATTCACAAAGTTTGCTAAAGTTAGAAGCAAATGGAAAGGTGATGGGATCATTTGAAGAATATTAATAAATCTTCAGTGTAACTTTTTCATCCACGTCAGAAATCAGCTGACACCTGCACAACTCATAATGAATTCCAGTGAACTATAGGACAAATTATTAAGTTACATCTTCTCCTAGTTGTTGTGTGATAGGTAAAAAGAACATTCAAAAGCAATAAGCAAATAAGGAACTAGTCAACTATTTTGCTGAGTTTTGTATTTTGTTGAAATTTTACTTTTCTCTAGGGTGATTTTCTGTAAAGAAACATTGGCAGCACTTTTGTTGTAACTAAAAAATTACTTGGCCGTGCCCGTGACACGGGCCAGTAGTTCTACTGGAGTAGTGCTGTGGTTCTGAGTGAGATCTATGAGCCCACAGGTCAGTGTGAGTATGCAAAAGACCACAGGTAGTCAGCAAGATGATTTGCAAGAGAACCAGAAACAAAACCCCAGATATATTCGCAAGCAAGCAAGCAAAAAAGGCGGGGCGGGGTGGGGGGGGGAGAAAAGTAATACATACTAAAGGAATGCTGCATTTGCTGCACGTTTAATTTCATTTATTTGTACATGAAAATCACAATAGCAAGGCCACACTTTAACAAGTACAGGTTGACCTTCAGCCTGTAAAACCAAACAAAGTCCCAGTGGTTTAGCAGGTTTGTGCTGGAAAGGAACCTTGGAACTTTGGCATTTTTGAGCTGATGCTGGCAGAAATGTTGAAGTCTGGAGCAAATCACTAACTGCACCTACTCATTTCCTTCAAAATTTGCCACTTCCGTACCAGCTTCACGAGGTTTTGGTGACTGGGGGAAGCATTCTCCATTCTTCTGCAAGAAGACTAAGTCCTTCTGCAAGGACTAAGAATTCTATGAGTTTACTGAGCCATATTAGGTTACTGACTTCAGTAATGCCCTCATGAATGAAAAAAGAGAGGTCCTGCTTACAATCTAATGATGTAATATAGCACACGTTAGCTACTAGTGGAGTCTTTGCCAGAGAATTTCAGTTCTGTTCTTTATAATAATGTCTAACTTCCTTTCTTCTATTGATTATGTCAAAGCCATGGATTCACCTAACTTAAACTGCTCAGAAAGAATTTTGAGATTTTTATTTTTGGATTCCCTTCTGAGATGCACAGTGCTCACCTCCTGTGACAAGTTGTTCAGTAAAGCAGTGTGTTTAACACGTTACTGCTCAGATCTTCAACTCCATACCAAGAGCTAGCACTTATTTTGCAATACCCACTTTTGGAACTCAATAGCAGATACCTATGTGTTTGCCAGAGGTAGCAATATCTCCAAGTTCTCAAATCTTGACAGTCTACACAGTGTAGACCTCGTGCTTATGACACAGACACAGGTACCTCTAACCTTAACTTGGCTGGAGATATCTCTCCTTCCAGGTAGTAAAGCAAATGATGTCACAGTACTGTAGGAATATTAACTGTCACCAAGTCTCATGGTCACATCAAAATTAAAATGTAATTTCAGTTTCCCATTACCTGACTTAAAATTATATGGCTTGTGGACTTCTTTCTTTGCAGTCTCACTGGTGATGGGTATTCCTACTGTGAAAAGGGAAAAACAACATTATCTGATTAATACACTGCATTCCCTACTGTACGGTCTTTCTGAAGAGCAGAAGAACGACTGTGTAATAATCATCTTTGTAGCAGAGGTAAGTTTGCATGGAAAGGTGCAGTATGCTGATAGAAAGACAATATGGAAATTCATGTCTTTAGGGTAATAGTATACGAGAGGCTGCAAAATACTGTTAGCTAGGCCTTTGGGAGGGATTTCTTCAGGGCTGGAGGAGATAGTGAGCAGTTAGTGCCTCTGTTCATATGTGGAAAAAACCCTTACACTCAGATGATCGAAGGGTAAAAAGTCATGTTACATTTACAAACACCGTTGTTGCAGTCAGATTTTCAAATAAAACCATATGAGCTCATTGCTTATCTCTGGAAGTATTCTACTTCAAGAATGAAATGTGAAACCTCCACAGAAAAGTTCCATAGAACCTGAAAAAATTAAACTTAGTCATAACAAAAGTTCAGATTATTTATCTGCTGCTTTGATATCGTGTATCTTGCAAAGTACCTTGACATGCTGGAGCCTTGCCTTCTGCATGTGTATTGGCATTTCTTGTGAAAAAGAAAACTGTTCAGAGACTTGAATGGTTCCATGTTTGGGAGAGTAAACAGTGCTCAAGGTAAAACATTAGGGGTAAATAAATTTTTTATCATTCCAAAATCACTTTGGAAAAGAGCAGCAGAAGGGAATTAGCTAGTGATAGTTACTTGGGGGTAAAAAGACCATGCAATTATTCAGACTTCATATTTATTCTTTGTATTTCTGTGTCCTTCCATAAACAACATTAAATTTCATACCTTTCATTAACCGTTAAAGTTTCCTTTTTTATTTCAGTCATCACTCAGAGCAGCTTTTGCAACTCTAATACTGTCAAACAGAACATAGTTCACTTTATTAAGTTAGGTCACGACTTCCACTTTTCTGTTTGGATCACAACTATAAGTATGTAGGCCAAATTTTACTGGCTGTAGTTCCTCTTCAGCATAATTTTCAGGACCTGAACTTATTTTACAGTTGCTATTTCCCAATGAAGAGCCCTGGCAGTGATGAGCTTTGCCCAGCTGCCATTCAGATAAACCGTCTGTTACGGCTTCAGAGAGTTCTTTGAGTTTTTAAGGGTTAACTTGCAAATAGTACAGTTTCCCGCTGTGGGCAGTCCTAATGTGGCGCTTTTAACAAACAGTAGCTGTAGTTGTAGTAATAGTCCATTTCAGCAAATTTAGGATTAAACTGCCCTTGTAAGAATCAGTCTCTCCTCTTTCTCCTGTGCCCAACGTCACGGTCTCGTGGCTTCCATTTTTCAGCCATGCAGTAAATTAGAGCAGGTTGATCGTGCTGATATGAGTGGTAATAAGAACATTTAATTATGAGAGGCGGGCAGATGTGTTCACTGATCATGAATTCACACTGCCCTTTTTCCCAGAAAGTTTCAGAAGATTGAGTTAAATGTCTATATCATGGGTTAAGTCAGAGTAACTTGTTGACTGAAAGTGAGCTTTAAAGCTATTGGTATTTTTTTCTTATTACAGTTCTTTGCTTATCACATTGCATCTTTTTTACTTATTACAAATTTAATATATAGCTGGTAATGATTATTTGTGTATTAAAAAAAATCAGAACTGCTAAGACAGGTATTACATTGCTTTCGAAATCCATAAAACTTAGCACTGTTTAATATACTTAACAGATGTGTTTTCTACATTAAAACTTATTCATTGCTGCTGTTTTATAAAAATAAGTATGTCCTCAAAATTTCCAGACTAAGAGGCATAGATTTGTTATATTAGGAAGAAACTCTAAATAAAAATGTCAAGTATTACTAGCTTTAGAAAATTTTACTTAGGTGACTTTTCTCAACAGCCTTAGGCCTCTTTTGTGATTTTTGGGTGATTGATTTGAAACAGAAGTTTTTACTGACAATTATATGACTGTGCTTTTCTGGTATAAATGAAAGCTGTAGAACAGAATTTTATGCAGAAAATAGCCTCCTGCAGAAGCAGTGAAGAAGCAAAATGCAGAAACTACAGCTGGAGATAGTTCAGTTCTACTTCCGATTACGTTGAAAGTTCAGTTTGCTTGAAAATCCCATACTGGCCTTTAGTAGAAATGCTGCTATAACATATTGCTTTTGTTTGGAGTGAAAAGAATTGGAGAATAAAAATTAAGATTTTGCATGTAAATATTACCTACAAAATTTTGCTTAATACAAAAATGGGTGACTTGAAATGACCCCCCCCTTCTTTTCTTTAGGTGAATGCAGAATATGTTAACGGTGTTGCAGAAAGTGTTAAAACCAGGTAAGTCCCATAGAGTGTAACGCTGAACAGCTAATAAATATGTTTTGAGCTTTTATGGAAAGAATTTGAACATTTCAGTAATAAATTACAACTCTACCATACGGAAATGGAACTGCTAAGAAATGAGGCAAAGGTCCACTCTTAATATGTGTATTATAACACAATGTGAAATTCAGAACAGAAGGATGTATATCAGTTTATTTTCCTTTTCTTATATCATAAATATGCTTTAACTAATCAGGCAAGGTCTCAACTTAAGCCTCTGATAAATATTTACTTGAACCTCAGTCTTTTCCCCATGAAATTAATGATGCAATTCAAGGCATCGGAGGCTACATGTATTAGGTCCCCACTGACTTCACAGCCCTGCAATGTATTCCGATGTCTGTCATGTTTTCTAGGTGTTTTTGTTTCCTCATTTGCCTCTTTTTCATGAAGGCAAAAAAATACATTCATTTTTTACGAGGGCGAAAAAGTACATTCATTGGTAGATTTATGTTGTGTTACAAAAGCTGCTTTCCAAGCAGGGGTATAGCGTACCAAGCTGGGAGTGCTGCAGCTAGGACAAAGTAAAGAGGCAGTCCTCCTCAGTACCATTGAGCACCACAAGGTACGATACATACAGCAACTTAAGCACTTAGATAATTTATTTTTTTTATTTATGGTTTTTGAAAATATTACTGCAGAGTAGATGCTCTGTCAGTGTTACACGGTGAGACTGAGATTCTTGTTCATAAGCATGGTTGTACTGTGATGTGCTTTATTTTTATTGTTAGCTTTTTTCCCATTAAGCGTAGGAAATGGGGAACTCTGTTCTGAAAACTCCTTATTTCAGTGATCCTATACCTATTAAAAACTGAAGAATTAATTTATTTTTTTAAGATACTCTGGAGGAAGAGGGAGATTTGATTTCCAGGTTTGGCTCCCAAAGTTTATTATGCATTTTTTTCAATGAGTTTTTAACTTGGCTTAAAAAGACTAGACCCAGACTCCCCATACCAAACCCCCACTCCAGGACAGTATCAGTTTGGCTAGAATGTGGAACTATAGTTAGAGCAAGGGTAAGGAAGCTAGGGGCTCTCATGTAAGGGGGAACAGTTGTGTGTAGTTCTAGATACTGGATTTGGTTGTGAATTACTGCTGCATTTTGGCAACCATCTATAGATGCAGGTGGGGCTAGATTTCTGAGACGCACTTCTCTTCAGTGTTTTCTGTGACTTTGATGAGTTACAGTCCTGCGTGTTCTGACGGTTGTCAGAGACCCCTTCTTGGTTCCTAATTTACAATCTATGTGACTTAGTTTCTTTGCCAGAGTTGTGAATTCCACTTATGGAGGAGCAGGCCTAACTCTGGGGAGCTTTTTGAGGCATGGGGTCTCACTAAGCCTTCTCTTCACAGCTTCCCCAGAGAAGTCCAGTCTGGAGTCCTAGAGGTTATTTCTCCTCCTGCTTCTTATTATCCAGATCTTTCCAACCTGAAGAAAACATTTGGGGATTCAGAGGACAGAGTAAGGTAAGATAGCTGTATAAAACCTAAGAACTTTTGCTAAAGAGTATTAAATGGAAAATTCTGCAAAAGCCAACATTGTTTGAACTGATAATGGTTTTGTATTTCAGAGCTAATGGACCTCAAGTGTACTTTTTAAAAAAAATTACTACACAAGTGGGTCTTGAGAAAAGCTATTCTTAACAACAGCTTCAGGGTGAGAGCCAAGGCTTCTCCTTTGGGTCTTGACTCTAGGCGTCCCACAGGTTTTAAACCACATGGATAATGCCAAGAGGCGACAGGTTAGATTATCTGGTCGTAAAGGAAAAAACAGGGAATTGTTTTATGTGACAGATGAGGGAGAGGCTCTGTGAACACACAAAGGAAACCCCATGTGGCCCCTTAGCTAACTAGTAACAACTACTGTGGGTTTAATTAATGGCCTAACTTGGTGATCATGGACTTTTTATACTACTGTTAATAATATATCCTAACTGGTGATTTCATTTGCTCATGTGCCCCAAATTCACCGAGATGGAGATTATAACCTAACAACATAGATTTATTGGAGGAAAATAATTTTCTTTTGGTCAACGATAACTAATTTATTAAAAGCTACCCCAACAATGCAGCAAGACAGTTGCAGTACCAAGAGATTAGGTTGAAGGAAATCATCAAGTGTATGGAAGCAGGTATATTGGGTTTATAGAAAAACCTTATATCTTTTAGAACATAAACATGTTTACATACTAATACTTAAGTTTCAAATATTATTAGATTTAAATCCAAAACACTTTAATGTTAATTAAATACTGATAAATTACTCTCTAGTCTTTTAGCATTGATTATCAAACATCAGCTTTATCCTCTGGTAAAAGGAGAGACTGTACTTTGTAGAAAAAAATCTGTGTTTACATTTAAACCTGAAAATCAACCCGTTTCCTGTGCTGTTGATCAGCAAAACCACTTAATTTTAGTTCTTTAAATAACTATTGTGTGTTGATCTCTACTGTTCGTAACATAATGAGTAGAATCTTTCAGTCATTTGACTTGAATGTACTTGTTAGACATTTTGTTTCAGGCTGCATTGATACAGATCAAAATTTTTTGTTTAGTTAATGTTAACTTTTATAGGAAAGTCAAATTATTTACAAATGTTTACACTGATTATAGAGGAATTTTTATTCTCTTAATAATGAGTTAGAATGCTCAACCTTACAATTTTACTGTAGAGAAAAAAATGCAGAGCATTAGAAATGCTGTTTTTTGTAGAAATAACTCTTGCAACCCCCCCAAAAAAGCTTATCGGAATTTGCTGCTTATGTTTAGGTGGAGAACTAAACAGAATTTGGATTATAGCTTTTTAATGCTGTATGCCCAACCTAAGGGAACATTTTATTTACAGGTATGTTCACAGTATCATTAAGTAGCTGCAATATATCTGTACTGATTATTAGCTTTGGCAATTTTAATTTGTTTTAAAGGCCTCAATAAAACCAGCAATCTATTGTCATTTTCTGTGTATTTTGCCTGTGCTTTTTATAAGCATCCACATATTTCTGTGTTTATATACATCTTGTAGACAGGTACTATTTGATTAAATCCATCTGTACCTTCCTGTCATTTGTGAGTTTGAATAGCAAGGTAACTGAAGCATGAAACCCTTATTTGATTAGGTTAAGAAAGTCAGAGTTTAATGTGTTTGCACGTGGTGCACCAAGACAGATTAGTGGTGGTAGGTCCAGGTTATAGCCCAGATCACAATGAACCAAAAAACCCTTGCACATAGGGAAGCATACTAGTATTGTGATACTGGAGACAAGGCTAAACTCCAAGTTGTTACAGATCTCCAGAAAATGTAGAGAGTTACACTTTAAGAAGATCTCCATGCATGCAGGCTTAGGTTTAGCCATCATTTGTGCTAATTTGCACTCCATAAAGATGATAAATTTTGGAATCTCTGGTGGTGATTATCATGACTGTTCCATAATGGAACAGATCCATAAAATTTCATGTAGCTCGTGAATGTCAACAGTTTTAAAAAAAGCTCAGAACAGCATTTTGCTTAGTTCTTAGTTTTCCTGGGTCTTTTCCTGCTTGAACAAGCCTCGAACTCTGCATCACATAAGTACATCACAAGATTCCCACAAGCAGAAGAGAAGACCGCAAGAGCAGGCACCCTTGTACAGTTCTTGTCAGGATTTAACACAAATGCCTTGGAGCTTGGCTACTCAGGAGTCTATGCTCCATTCTCAAATTTGGCATAGGCACTCAGGTGGACAAAGAAAAATGTTGCCTATTGAACAGTTAAGGTTTACTGGAAAGTGAAGTATTTTCCTGTGACTTCTGTATATTTTTAAGAACGGTACCCAAGTTTACTAAGTGCACTAGAGCATTAAGGCGTGGGAAACATGGTGAAGGGAAATGTTAAGCATGCTGCCAGACACTTAATGTCCCTTATATCCAAGCACTCATGTTTGCATGGAAATTACATACTTATGCATTTGTATTTTTAAAGAAATTTGAGAATATGTGTTTTCCTATCTGGGATGTTAATATAAGGGCTGAGCTGCATTATTTGGAGCAAAGCCTGAATTGTGATGGTCTGGTGGTAGTTATGGTTGCATTCAGAATTTTCTTTAAAAAAAAACTATGCTTCCCTCATACCTAGTATATCCACTTCTTCATTTGTGTGTCCAGTCTGCAGCTGCTTCTGTAGCACAGATGCTGGTCTGCCCTGAGAATACTCTGTAGAGTACAGGTGAAAAGAAGGAACACATGCTGCCATAAAGTTAGGCATGATCTCACTCCATTTGGAAGCCTTGTATTAAATGGAAAGCAAATAACTGAAAAATCCCTTTTTTCAGCCTGGTACAAAGGTGTACTTCAGTAATCTTAGGGAAAACTTGAACTAGCTTAGACTATTTACTGTTTTGTCAGGAATAGTATCATTTATGTGACTGATATTAACTTTTGAATTTTGAAAGAAGATAAGCATATGTAATTACTCTTGATGTCTGCATGATATCATGAGCCAGGCAAGATCTTAGCTGAATAAACACATAAACACTCATTCTAGGATACTGCTGAATCAGGATTTAAGCAAGTAGCTTTGTGAAGTCCATTGAAGCTAACGGGGTTACGCTGTGGATGAACCTCACGTACTGATGAAACATAATCTTTGAAAAAAGATAATAAATCCCATCAGCCATCTCACCTCTTTTATTCGGAGCATCTCTTCTACTTTGCCTGGCTTTTTGTTGTTTGTTTGTTTGTTTTTCCCTGAACCAGCTACTGCTCCTACTGTTTTCTTAATCAATAAAACTTTGAAATACTTGTTTCCACTTTCACTATACTTCCTGGAGTCCACCAGAGCCTCTTGAGACACTTGTAATAATGTCAGAGACAAGATAATGGGACCTTACACAGCCATAAAAGCAGGCAGTTGAAGCCCAATCTAGTAGTGAGGAGATGCATTTGTTCTTTGTGTCCATGTAGACTTAGTTTATTCTGAAGTGATTAAACATTTCAAAGTGAGAAACTTGGATACAGCAGTTTTTGGGAAGTGTTTTCTATTAGCACTCAGGTGAACCAAAAATAAAGCATTAAATAAATCTTTTACTATCTTCAGTTAAAATCCGTTATAAACATCAAACTTAGTTAACTGAACTACTGCTATGCTTTTTTCACCTAATGAGTTTTTTCCTTGTGGAGGCTGGGGGAGCTTAGCCTATTATATATGTAACATATATGTACATACTGGTAATATATATTGCCAGCAGCACTTATCTGTACACCATTATTATAATTTCTCTTGTGTGTTTCTCTAATGGTTTTAAGGCCTGAGCAATAGTTCAGTGAAGTCATTAGGAGTCTTTGTATTGACTTATTTTTCTTTCCCCCACTAGACTCTAGGTCAAGCCTGTTGTTTAGTAGAGTCCCTAAAAGGAATAACTTTCATGAAAGTGCATTTTTAGCTGAAATTTTCCTTATGCTTGTACTAAAAAAACCTAAAACAAAACAGGATCTTTACGGAATGAACTATTGGAGTTTTGTTTTCTGTAGGAAAATGAGAGAATAAGATTTCTCAGCTTAACAGTCTTCAAAATATAAAAATACCTTACTATAATTTAGAAAGGAAGATACTTTCCTGTCTGATGCCTACACTTCCACTGTATGCTACCACTTTTTTGTTGCTTCTTTATTTTCACTTCTCTTAGACAGGTAGCCCACATAAGAAAAACAAATGGAAACCCATTTATTGTCTGTCATTTAAGAAACTTACATAGCCTTGCTATTGTGCACATAACTTTTTTCATCCCAAAGTACTGATGAGTGAAGGGAAATCAGCTGCAATCATGTGTTCTGCTGGCCTTCTCATGGCGATGGGGCAAATGGAGTAGACAGTTCATATCTTAAACTTCCTGATCCAGCTGTGTACAGCCACTGCGTAATCTCCTTTGGTAGGTAAAAGCATATGAAAAAGAAGTGGCTGTAATCTGAAGCCAGAAAAATTCAAATTAGAATTTGGGTACCACATACTAAGCGTTCAGGATAATTACATATAGTATACCTTTCTGAAAAAGAACTGATACTGGAATCTCTAGGCATCGGCAGATCTTCTTCAAGAAGATGTGCTTTAGTTGAACACAAATTACGGGGCTCAGTACAGGGCTAAATAAACAACTTTTAATGGCCTGTGCTACATAGGATATCAAACTACATTCCCCAATATTCACTTTTAACTGTCAGCTTCAGAAAATTCTGTTTCAGACTTCTCACTATGTAAAACTATTTTCCGTTTGTAACCACATTCACACCCACTTTGCATCAGCCTCTATATTTTTCATCTTTACTACTTCTGTATGCTTTCTTCTAGTGTTTCTCAATACGGTGGTCTCACTAGGTTTTTGAGATGCTCCTCTCTCTGCCTTTCATCCTTTTTTGGGTGCCCCTCAATTTCTCTTTAAGGATTCTCTGACACTGATTCCTTGCTCTTCTCCCTTTACATCCAGCTACTGGATAATCCTCTTAGCTCATTTAATTTTACAGAAGATTTCTTGTCAGTTGATGTTTTGGGGTTTTTTTTGTTGTTTTCTTCTGCATAACTGTCACCTCAACTCAGTCCCCAGATCTCAGAATCTGTTAATAAGCATTCATCTTGATCTGTTCATCTCCACCTATTTTTTGTTATCTTACCATCACCAAAAGCTGACAGGGTCAAAACAGATCTCTTAATCTTCTCTTTCAGATTTCATTCTACTTCCTCCTGGGCTCATTGTCGACAACGCATTTCTCCCCCACCAGCCCTACTTTTGTAGTAATGGCCAAATTCAGCTAAAAGCTGTGGCCTGTTCTCTCATGCTCTTGCTGCTGACTCTGCGCTGAGTCAGTTGAGGACGCAAAACCAGCAGGAAACCGTGCATTTCTCATAGCATTCATTTTCTAGCCGTTTAGCTTTCTGAATCAGATTCCAGCACCACTGGACAAGCACCAGGGCCAAGGCAGTACAGCAGATAGACCAAATTAACGGTATCATTACACTGCACCCCAACAACATTTTCCTGAAGGCTTAGCCTCCTCTTCCTGTGTTTTTCACACCCATACCAAATTCAAACCCTGAATTACTTGCTGCTTAATTATTTCTGGAATTCATTTATTTCCTTTGTGTCATTACCTCTGTTTGGACTCGTTATCCTCAGTTTTAATAACTGGAACAGCTTCTGGCTTTTCAGATCCCTCTTTCTTCTCTGAAAGCCATGCAAAAATGCAGCCAAGGCCTTTCCCGTTTCCTTGATGGAAGTCAGTCTCCTTTTCTGAGTATCCTTTAGCTGCCTCTACTGCTGTATTCCGTATCAGCCTTTACAACACCTCAAAAGCTCAATGTATTCCTGTCCTTCAGTGTGCTTCACAGCATGTTCCTTCTTTCATGACTAGCATTCACTGAAACATCTTGGTTTCTACTGGCGTCTCAGTAATCATCCATAGTTCTTCTCTGTCACCATTTAGGTACAACAAAGTCTGCCCAGGCTACTCTACAGAGCTTTTAACCATCTGCTTTAGATGCCTCTCTTTTCAAACAATTTGCTCCTGCTGCTTATCAATGCTTATACAACTTCAGTACAGACTGCCTGCTGTCTTCTGCCGCAACCTCTATCTTTTTGCTTAATGTTTTCTTTTGAGTGAGATCTCTTTAACGTAGTCCTCTCGTCTCAAAAAGTGAGAAGCACTCATGGTGTATA
This sequence comes from Phaethon lepturus, assembly GCF_000687285.1. Taxonomy (NCBI): domain Eukaryota; kingdom Metazoa; phylum Chordata; class Aves; order Phaethontiformes; family Phaethontidae; genus Phaethon; species Phaethon lepturus. Next base: position 25,908 of record NW_010526411.1, read on the forward strand.
GTCGCTCCTGTAAATAAATATTTAACGAACGATAGCAAAACAGAGGTATATGTAGAAGCTAAATAGAAATGCGCTGTAGTTTGGCACAACTTCAGTACACACTGTACAGCAGTCAAACACAATGCAGTTATCACTTACATGTGGCAGCATCACCACCACTTGCCTTCTGTTTTTTGTTGCCTTTTTTTTTCCCCCAGCTGGAAGATGATATTATAGCCAAACCTGATTATATTGAAAGTATAAAAAACTTTGCTGCTCAACAGTCCCAAGAGTGGATGATTCTCGAGTTCTCTCAGCTTGGATTTATTGGTAAGTATTAAGACCTCAGCAGGGCTGATTGGATTTGGAGCTGTGTAGGTTGAGTGGGTCTCACTTGGAATTACATTTTAAAGCATGGAAGGACTCGCATACCAAAACTGCCTTGGTTCTTCAGGAAAGCTCCCACTGAAAGTCTTTTACTTTCTGTGTTCTCTAGAACTGTGTTATTAATGCAGAGTGTCCTCAGCATAGGATCTAGTAGTTGGGTTCCCATAAGAAGCAAATTGTTCCACCTCAGGGCACTATGTGCCCCTGTAGAGGGTAGTCTTCTTTTCAAGAATGCAATTTAAACAATCTATAAAAAATCTGCTTCCTTTCTGTTGTAAAGAAGAACATGCATCCCATATCACAGGGAAGGTTTTTTATTATTTTCTTTTTGTATTTTTTCTTTGGTTCTAATACAATTTACTTGTGATAACACCTTATAAGCGTTAGGTCAAACAAAGAAATCTAACAAAATCTGCTAATACAAATAGCAAGAGAAGTAAATAAACAGTGATAGTATTTTAAAAGCACCATGTTTCATTTCTAGGTCTTAATTTAAAGATATTCAGTATAGTATTGACAGTGAAATTGCATGTCTAGCATTTTGAGGAATTATTCAGACTTTCTTTCATCTGACACACTGATACAGATGACTGGCAGATTTGTGTTTGGAACTAGGATATAACTGCATGCTTTATTAGTCAACTGGTTGACCATGTGAGACTATATCCAGGTATGGAATGGAAATCTTTTCAAAATCTCAACAAGCTGGAGGATAAGAAAATCTCCACAGATGGAGTCTGTGTAAAACTTCCAATAAATATCAGAATTACCTCCATATGTTTAAGGCTGGAGTAAACAGGCTGGTGATTTTTGCATAGCAATAAAAATATCTGAATATGTAACTTCTTGTCTTGTTTTCAGGAAAATTGTTCAAATCAGAAGACCTGCCACTCATAGTGGAATTTTTTCTCATGTTCTATAGAGATAAGCCCATAGACTGGCTTATAGACCACCTGCTCTGGGTTAAAGTGTGCAATCCAGAAAAGGATGCAGTAAGTATGTCTATGCATTTATAAACGTAAGTAATATTCAAACAGTATTCAAACACTATTTTCAAAAAGCAGAATAGAAACCTCTCAAACCTGACTTACTTTGGAATTTGTGGGGACAGGTCTGCACACCAGAACTGTTTTACCTCCGTCAGCTCAGAACATGGACAGCACAAGCTCACATCTGCTTGCAGCTGGTCACATACGCAACCCTGCAGCAGCAAAGAAAATTTTGAATATGTAAGCCTATGTGGACTATCACTTCTTGTAACCTCCTGCTGACCTTCTAATATGAAAGTCAGTAAAGCATACAATTTTTACAATGAGTTGTTCTGAATTTTGTGTACCAATTCCTTCTTTTAGGAAGCAGACCTTAACTGTTTTGCTTTAAATGTTTTACTACCTGGGAAAAAAATTGACTGTTTGCCAGAAAAAAAAAAAAAAATGCAGGGAAACATGTAGATCAAACTAACTAAATGATACTTTTCACTGAAAATTGAAGAAAGAGTTGTGCTGAATTGCAAAAGGTGCCATTTCTAGCACTACAGACCAATGACATGGTAAGTATTTCTGTATGTCCCTTTGCATTCTTTCTCTCACCAGTCTTTGGTGCTGGTCACTGCTCAGACTCTTCTAGTATAACAGACTGTGCCATGAAGGAATGACCAGAGTTTCTGCTCCTTCTTGGTTTTTAAGGTTCAAGAGTTTTATATGATTAGTGTAGCCAGTCCCCACTCCAGGCATTCGCACATGTTACTTTTGTGTTGACAAAGATGGAAGAAGAGACAGGAGCTGTGTGGAGCAGGAGATGGAGGGGAGTGGAACAAACAAGCTTCAAGTTTTGCTGTGTAGCAGAGGTGACACCTGGGGATAGTGGAAGGTCCCTGGTTTTACATTTAGTTATGCCACTGAGGAGACTTAATTCCCACTTGCTGTGGTTTAACCCCAGCTGGCAACTAAGCCCCACGCAGCCACTTGCTCACTCCCCCCCTGATGGGATAGGGGAGAGAATCGGAAGGGTAAAAGTGAGAAAACTCATGGGTTGAGATAAAGACAGTTTCACAGGGAAAGCAAAAGCCACAGACGCAAGCAAAGCAAAACAAGGAATTCATTCACTACTCCCCACGGGCAGGCAGCTGTTCAGCCATCTCCAGGAGAGCAGGGCTCCATCACACATAACGGTTACTTGGGAAGACAGACACCATCGCTCCGGACGTCCCCCCGTCCTTCTTTTTCCCCCAGCTTTATATGCTGAGCATGACGTCTATGGTGTGGAATATCCCTTTGGCCAGTTGGGGTCAGCTGTCCCAGCTGTGTCCCCTCCCAGCTTCTTGTGCACCCCCAGCCTGCTTGCTGGTGGGGTGAGAAGCAGAAAAGGCCCTGACTCTGTGTAAGCCCTGCTCAGCAATAACAAAAACATCTCTATCTCATCAATACTTTTTTCAGCACAAATCCAAAACACAGCACCATACTAGCTACTAGGAAGAAAATTAACTCTATCCCAGCACATCACTTCATACGGATAGGAGTAAGCTTTGAAATCCTACTCCATGGGTTAGGCCAGCTTATAGGACTTAGAGTGAGCCTCAAGACCTGTAATTTAAGTTCTCGCCTGCCTGTGATAACAGAATTACAAAGAGATACTATTAGGTTAACATCATCAATTCCAGATCTGTCTAACATGTGCCAACTTCCATCCTATAGATGAAACGTTTTATTTTTAAATGACTATTCTGGCTTCTAAGACCTGACTCATACCTAAAATGAAGCTGTGTTCCTGAAAGGCAGGCAGGCAGCTCGTGCGAATCTGCTCCGGCCAAGCCAAAGTGGAGTGGTACCAGCAGGTTTCTAGTGAGTTTCACTTCTGCAATTGCAATTTCAATTGCTGTGGGTAGCAAAAACCTATTGAGACAAGTCACTCAAATGCTACCCTTGGGTGGGAATGACCAGTGGCATGACCTGCTGGGACTATTCATGAGAATGCAGAAAATGGAGGCTGGAAGAAGGACAGAGATCCCAGCTGCTGCTCCTCCTCTGCTTGACAGGTTGAAGCAGTGGAATTTCCTACAGGCGCCAGAGAAGGCAAGCTGACAGAAATCCTCGCACTTTCCCCTTTCCAAGCAGCTCTAAGAATGTCACTGAGTGACCACATGCTGTGCCTCACAGGAGGGTCAATGGGGCAGCTGCTTGTGGCTTTTATGTGCCATCCTGTGGTGATGAGTGTTTGGCACGCGTTTACTGCCTCGGCTGAGTATTAACATACCAAGATTCAGCTACATCTGCTCACAGGCTTGGAAAAGGTAGTTTGTGATGATCAGAGCTATCAGATCTCTGTGTGGTTCAGAAACGTCATAATTTTTACCTCCTATGAACCATCATCCAATTCTGGGGTCCCTAGTACAAAGAAGACATGGACCTGTTGGAGTGGGTCCAGAGGAGGGCCACAAAAACGATCAGAGGTATGGAACACCTCTTCTGTGAAGAAAGGCTGAGAGAGTTGGGGTTGTTCAGCCTGGAGAAGAGAAGGCTCTGGGAAGACCTTACTGCAGCGTTCCAGTACTTGAAAGGGGCTTAGAAGAAAGATGGAGAAAGACTTTTTACCAGGGCATGTCGTGACAGGACAAGGGGCAACAGTCTTAAATGGAAAGAGGATAGATTTAGATTGGACATAAAGAAGACATTTTTTACAGTGAGGGTAGTGAGACACTGGAAGAGGTTTCCCAGGGCAGCTGTGGATGACCTACCACTGGAAGTGTTGAAAGTCAGGTTGGATGGAGCTTTGAGCGACCTGATCTAGCTGAAGATGTCCCGGCCCATGGCAGGGGGTTGGACCTAGATGATGTTCAAAGGTCCCTTCCAACCCAAATCATTCTAGGATTCTGTGATCATATGCAGTGACATGTATCTATCAAGTGTAGTGGGGACTAGCAGGCTGCAAAGATGGGAGCCCTGACTCAGTGAGGAGCCTCATCTCAGTTTCTGCACAAATGACCACACCAGTCCTGTGCTACTGATTATCGTCAGCTGCTACCAGAAGTAGTCTTTTGGTAGTGCTGCCATAGCATAAAAGGAGACATGCTAGAGACTACATTGTTACAGGGGATGAACTGCAAACCATGTCAGTAGAAAGATCACAAGTTTATTTTCTTATAATGATTTTTCTTCTAGCAAAAGTATAGCATGCTTTTCAAAGAAACAGCTGCCAACAGATCAGTTTGCATGTATTGTGTTTTTACATTGTTTTGCTGAACATCTGCTGTGGACAAACATAAAAATACTTAGTTCTTTCTATAGCCTTCCAGGTGGTTTTGAACTTTTAATTAGTACTTCTGTGGAAACCATAAATCCCCTGGTGTTTAAGCCAGCTGAGTGAAGACTTTATCACTTCTAGCTTTGGAAGACATTGGTATATTATGTAATATTTTTCTTTTCTAGAACTGAAAGCACTTGATTGAAGAGGTAAACACGTTATCCTCTCAAATCTAAAGATGTGAGGCCTGGGATACAGAGAAGTTAAATGATCTTCCAAACTCATACAATAATTCCATGGCAGAACTGAGAGTAGAACCTAGGGATTCTCATTTTAGCTCTGTTCTGTGGCATTATGGTTCATTATATCTCATTATTGTAGCATGTTTGCTTTATTATATCAAACTATGATTCTCTATAGATATAGAACAAAAATTAAAGAAGTAATTTGCTATCATTCAAAAATCAAGACACTCAGAAATTAGTACCAATTACAGTTATTTAATTCCCTGGTATATGTGATGTCACAAAGTGTACTAAACTGGAAAATCAGGATTGAATTACAGTATCTAAGGGCTTTATGTAATTATAAGATAAAAGATACATAAGTTATAGTATAGTACGTTATAAGCCTCTCAAACATAGCAGGAAGAGCCAAAATGATAAAGACTGAAATGTAACCAGAATCTATCTCAAGAAGGTCAATTTTGGTCAAAATAGTTTAATTAGAATGATATGGCAAGGCCAAGAGTTGAAATGAAATTTGCAAAAATTTACAATTTTTAAAAAATAAAATTAAAAAACCCAGTCAGTTTCAGATTTGAGGTCCATTTTGGTCACTCTGAGGTGTACTCACTGGTATACAGTGCAGAAATCCCTGAACTAGTGGTGATTGAGCCTTCAAATCTACATAGCACCATGAGTGGAATTACGAGTTTAGGTCTAGAAACAGTGTATTTGAAATAAGGTGACTGTTAATTTAAGGATTACTCATTTATATATGCATAGAAAACCTGGACCCATACCCTCAACTACATAATTAAATTGCCTTATGGAACTTCGTTTGTCTCTCCTCTGTTTAAATAAAACTTCACTCCCTTTTACTTTCTTTCCAGATACACTGTGAAAAGGAAAAGGCAAAGTTACGTATCCGTGCTAAACCATCTCTCTTTCAGCATGTGGGAATTTATTCATCATTGGCTGGGAAGATACAGAATTTGAAAGTAAGGACAAGAAATTAATGCCATACTTCTAAATTATATGCTTGTGTTCTGACTTGTTTCTCCAGTCAGTTTCAAGCATTGCATCTTTGGCATTAGGTGGCATTTCCGTATCCAAGAACGTTGGTTTACAGATCTGGACGAGCATACTGATCTGGTATCTAAACTGCAGGTGATGCACATTGCTTCTGCACAAACATCTTTGAACCTCTAATCTGAACACTTGTACGAGTCATTGTAGCATTTCATGGCATGTAGGAACCCTCTTCACAGCACAAGGTTTCATGTGCTCTGCACCATACAAACACAAACGGCTATGATGGTTTGTTTTGGCCAAATAGTCCACAATCCCAATATGAGGGACTATGAAGAAGAAGGTGTACTGGTAGGACAAGGGTGTGGCTATCATGACAGCCATAGATTTTTAGGGAGAGTTTGGAGGGCAAACAATGGATCTACTATGTATCTGATAAGGACAAGAACAACGAAGCACGAGACTTCAGGGATGTCCTGATGGTGCCATTCAGACTAGTTGTGAGATCATTCAAATCGCTGTATTGGATCAGACTAGAGGTTCATGTAGCCTTTAGCAGAGACCCAATATCAGATGTTCTGGCAGAAGGCATAGTAGACATGGCTATGAAATAGCCTGCTGTGGAGGAGTTTATTTTTAAATCTAGGCAACTGAGAAATAATCACTGCAGCTCTGTCTACAAACTCTAACATTGAGTCTTAGTGATTACATTGAAATGAATATTCTATTTTTATTAGAAATATGTTCTATATTTTTTGACACTAATTGTTTTCTGGAATAGCTTCCTGTAGTAATTCAAGATGTCGGAGCACTTTTTTTTCATTATATAGTGAAATTACATTTCTTTATATCCAACAGGATAAAGATTTTGGCAAAAATGTACTACATAAAGCACATAATAATCCACCTGCAAAAGTGCATACAAGCCTACGTATATACCAGCAATATACCCTGGAAAAAATTTATGAAGGAAAAGACTGTTTTTGGGCTTCAGCTCCAGTGGCAGGGGACTACATCAGCTTCACCTTTTTAAATCCACTGAAAGTTGAAAAGTAAGTATTTCATGATACGGAATATGGAAGCCTACATGTATCCAGTTTGGAAATGAGTCTGTTCAAAATCACCAGTGCTCAACTGTTCACATAAACCACAGCCTTGTTACTGACAAAAAATCCATTATTTGCTATTTATCTGCTCCCCTTCTTGAATCCCCCTCCTGAAATACATTTCTTCCTTGGTAATTGGAGAGTTTCCTATTTTTTTTTTCCTTTTATTCCTTCAGTTAAATATTTTATATTCTCTCACAATAATTCTCAAAGGAGTTTGTTTTTAACTAATGAATTTCATCAATGGAGTCAATGAAAGCTTTATTTCTGTAGTTGTCAACAGAAGGTTGTCAGCTTGCATGATGTCAAGTCAAAGGCCATGTCCCAGACCAGACACTTACGAGTGTACATGAAAGTGAAGCGAAAATATCACTGTTGTGGGAAATAATGACGAGTGAACTAATAGAGGTGGGATTCAGTTGAAGGTTCAGACACTTGAATGTAGGAGTTTACAGTAGAGATGGCTACATAAGGTGTGTAAGCTCCTGCTATACATGACAGATAGAGATCTAGCTGATACAGTCAGTGGAAGCTAGACAGCTATTCATCTCATTCTCTGGTCACCTGAGTCAGCTGCTAAGTTTCACTGACCGTACTGAGTATATCTCCCTTGCATGTAATGAGAGCTTGAACGCTTGGGTCACAGACAGACTTCTATCTTCACGTGTTTGGATCTACAGGCAAGTCCCACCTTGAATGTTTTTCTCATTCTAAAAGATGAAACTATCTTCTCTGTTTTCACATTATTGGGCATCTTTGAAAGGAAGAGACACCTGTAGCTTAAGATAGAGAAGTGTTTTTCAGGACTTACTCTATGAACAATACAAATTGAGGTTGGCATCAAAAAGAAGCAGTCCTGCCTGGTTAGTGTGTCAGATTGGAGAACAGATCTGAGTTAAAACTAACTGAGCAAGAAATACAGTTCCAGGAGAGGGTCTCTGACACAAATTACCATAATTACCAGATCTCTGTAACGATATTCAGAGAGAAAACTCCTTCACTGTTACAGTTCCTGCCAAAACTGGTCACCAAACTAAGAGGCTTCCATTTCTGCAAAGACTGTAGATTTCTCATTTATTAAAAAAAAAAAATCTAAGAAAACAGGTCTATATCTCCTTCTAGTGAGATGATAACAACTAAATGACAGTTGTTATAATAAACACTGGTGTTCTCTGATCAACAGTGTTAATTAACTGGCTTATGCTTTGGGAAACATAGGTAGCCTATTTTTTTAAATTTTCCTGTTACTGGGAAGCTGTATTGGATGAAGCTAACTTAGATAGGGTCCCAGCCCCATCACATTGCTATACATGTGAAAATGTATAGTTAATCCTGTAACATTTGGTGGCCGTCTTAGGTCTTGATTATTTGATGCCAGAAGAGGGTGGTTGATGCTTTAAGCTTCCTTAGCTCTTTTTGGATCTAAAAAGCTAAGAACTCCAATGCTAGAAATTTAAAACCAAACAGGGATTTATTTCATTTTTTAAAATCTCATAGGTGTTTTTGCTTGGATTCTCATTCTGTTGCTCATTAGCTATAAAGGACATTATTTAGAAGCACCTGAGTTGATGAGTATTGATAAAAAGAGGGATTCTCTTGGCATGTAGCATATGGTCTAGTAGAAACAGGGATTTTGCTGCCATTGCATTACAGAAGCCCATCCCACCTCGGCCTTAGGATGATAGGAACAGATCAGAGAGCAGATTTTCCTTAGCCGTTTAAACCTGGAAAGTTAATTTATTTGGAACTTGAGCACTAGAAAAGGGGGAACACATGCATTCGTGGCTCCAGAGAAAGATGGTTTTAATGCTTGTTCTGTTTGAAATAAAAAGCCTCTAGTATGGTTTGGTCACATATTGGAAAGTTTCAATGCCTATTTCTGTTCTCTATAGCCCACAACTAATTAAAGAAAAGGTATTTGAAACTTTCCTTTGAAACTGGAAAGAATTACTTCCCTAAAAGTTTTCTAAAGTATAAAATACCTGGAAATAATACACCTGTATCATCAGGTACTTTTTCAGAAGTGGAAACATGGAGCACCCTGGTGATAAACTGTTTAACACTACTGTGGAAGTATTGCCAGCTGATGTAAGTCTCTCATTTCCAACTGTACTACACAGTGCTATTTTATTTTAAGAATGATGTTCAGCATAGAATGTCATGCGTTAGAAAATATATCTGGAGAATTTATTGTTTTATGTTTTACAGGAAATGCTAAGAAAAGAACTGGTTGACAATGGAAGTAAATTTAACTACCCAGCAACCGAGGACGGATATTTAAAAATAGGTAGATTGTTTATTGTCACTTCAAAAGCAGAAATTTTGTTCTTACATATAAAATGTTTCTGCATTTGAGAATTTCACTAACTCTGTAATAAACACAACATTCCAAGATGAACTAGTAAGGAAAAGAAACTCTCTGCGCTACTGCATATTACAGTGTATGAAGCTTGACCAACGATGATCTTGTTTTAAGTAATGAAGAATCCTACCAGCAGTGGCAAAAGCCAAGACATCTAATTAGAAGAAAAACTAACTGCAGTCTCTGCAAGGTCTTAATAGGATAATTGATTCTGGTTTGGATTTTGCAACCTTAGCTGAAGAAGAGGATTTCTTATGTTTATGACAGCATTAACTTGTGTGTTCTTATGATTATGGCAGCATGAACTTGAAGTGAAGATGAAGCATAACGCAATGCACCTTCCCCCTTTTTGCCCCCACCCCTGCTGCCCCTTCTTCCTTCCTCACAGTGGGCTGTGACTTCTCTTAAATGAACTGCAAATTCTTCACATGCTTGCCAAGGCCTGGTTTCTACTATTACCTAAACTAAAATGCCACTATGTGAACAACAACGGACTACTGGGAGATCTGCTTTGCTTGCCACTTTCTTCTGTCTCTTCTACTACAGAATTGCTCTCTTCTCCCAATGAACCATTCTCACCTCACCAGTGCTTCTTGTTCGCTTTGATTGGCACCTCTCTCCCACCTCCTCGTGGCTGTTTTGCCCTAATTAGAGATCCAAACTGAAGTGCTAGCAACTCACAGCTACACAGGCAAGTTGATAGGAAATGAGTATCATACATGGGATGAGAGTTTTTCATTTTTCTGCAGTGATTTCTCGCCAGTTTAACAAGGTTAGTTAAAAAGCATTGTGAAGAACTGTATCAGAATTGTCCCATGATTCCTAATGCATCTTTTTGAAAATAAGCATACTTCTGAGAGAAGCTCTTTTAGATTATTTAACATGACCATGTGTGCCATATGTGTATGGTCACTACTAACGTATTTGAATTTATTTTTTAACATTTGTAGCTATAGGTTCTTTATTTTCTTGTATTCTTCTCCAGCTCCTAGTTGCTGTAACTGAAAGAATGAATCCTTCTTCTTGTTTACAGCTTTATCTTTCAGTTGTTAATTGTTTGACTCTTTCCAAAAGACTTTTTTTCCCTAATGTTGTATCCCTGGAGTTAATTTATAATTTCTAATTTAGAGCTTTTGCATAAGTTCACTTGGAAGTGCATTTCATTCTAATATATGTTTATACAGGTCTTGTTTTATTTTTTTATTTAGGGGCTTTTGAAAATGGAATTGCAGAAGGCAGCATCAATCAGTCAATAGGAAAAATACAGGCTATTCGTTTATCAGTCAATTCTGATTCTCCTGTATGGGCAATACTTAGTGAGGTAAGCATTTTAATTAAAGCTTTATTAAATGAGTTTCAGTTCTTCCTACCATATAGTATTGATAATCATAAATTTTTATTTGATTTTGAATCAGATTTTGTGTAGAAAAACTCACACGAGTGGAGAATTACATTAATTATTCAGGGGAGAAGTTAAATTTACTTAACAGAAAAAGTGCTGGAAATGCTCAAATGGGATGATTTTCCTGTTTTTCAGTGCTGTAAATATAGCCACTAGAATTTGGGTTGTGATAAACAAACCAACCAAAGGAGACAAGGGAGGCTTTTCTAGCTTTTTTCAGTCACCATCTTGGTTACTAATTATAATACACAAACATTTTCAGATGAACGTATGAATTTTTTTATTCTTCAGATTTCTCCCAAGTGTCTGAATGTGTGTGAACTGCTAAGTAGAAAATATTCAGCAGAAGTCACTGAAGAGAATTACTGCAGCCGTAAACTATAGCCATAGTTGGAAAGAGGGAAAAGCTAATGCTTTAGGCAATGCTTCTGCAGATTTTAGAAAATAATATATTTGGTTTTTTTCAGGTACTTATCAAGACTTCTGAAAACTGAAAAAAAATACATTTTTGATGTGTCGCTTGTTACAGATTGTTTGAAAACTAGGCTAACAGCAACAAAGAACTGGCTGGGTAAAAAGAACAAATCCAAACCCATTTAATTCTTAATACTGTGTATTAGGAAAGAGTTGAGATAGCTATTAAATATTTATATAAAGAATATTAAAAGCTATAAAGAACACGATTATGTTACTAATTTCTGTAAAATGTTCTTGAGTAAGGTGTCATATACAAAAATCTCACCTTAGCTTGGCAACATTCAATATATATTGTTACAAACAATTGATAAGGCGTTACAGGCTGTCTCAGGGACTAAAGCATAAAAGTATGGTGTTTCACCAGAGCTAAAAATATGGACATTTTTGAAAAATATTAAGGACACGGTTTTCAACTTGACTAAGAACATGGTTCAATTTTGGAGGGAAAGTAGAACTGAAGGAAAAGTTGTCAATATTCTTTGCAAGTATTTAGAGCAGTCCACAGAAATAGGAACAACTTAACAATATGAAAATGGACCTCAAACTGAACAGAAGTGTGTTTCAGCCATAATGTAGCATAAATTATGATTAGTTTTTGGTTTTTTTTAATGGGAAGTGCCTACAAGTTACCATCTGAATAACTTGAAATTTAAACAGGTATTGTTTGGAGGGTTGTAAAACTTTTCAGTGAATTGTGCATTGAATTAACTACAGGAAATAATAAGGGTATTACCTGTAACTATATTTTTGTAAAAAGAAAATGTATTTAAATAAAATTTTGGATCCTTTAATTTGATAATCAGTATGTATTGATACTTAAATCCTGGTCACAAGGCAAAACTTAATATAAGTTTGAAAATAAAAGGTAAGCCACAGTAGTCTCATTTGAAATGTTTTTGGGAAATGACAATCCACCTTGAACATCCACCTGTTAATGTGCAGAACTCCTGTATCACTTCCTTAGCACTTGGAGCATGACTGCGCCCTCATTCTCCTGCACATGCATTGCATCCTAACAGCAGACAGTGAGAAATAAGCTGCACTGTACACTTTTGCATGGATTTGTATTAAATGGGTTACATTAATGTAGAATTGTATTCTTAATGCAAGAGTATTTTTATTTAGAATAAGATGAAATTAATTTTCTTGCATTAAAACAGTTCAGAAGGGTGTTTTTTTAAAGACCACCTCATAATATTTTTATAACCTCCAGTATTGTTTGTATACAGTGGTGCTATATATATGTGTCTGTAGATACACATGTACACACATGTATGCATACATGTATTTCTTGGACCAAATCACAGAATCATAGAATCTTTGGGTTGGAAGGGACCTTTTAAGGTCATCTAGTCCAACCCCGCTGCAGTGAGCAGCGACAACTTCGACTACATCAGGTTGCTCAGAGCCCCGTCCAGCCTGACCTTGAATGTTTCCAGGGATGGGGCATCTACCACCTCTCTGGGCAACATGGGCCACGGTTTCACTACCCTCATTGTCAAAAATGTCTTCCTTGTATCTAGCCTGAATCTACCCTCTTTTAGTTTAAAACCATCACCCCTTGTCCTAACATCCTTTGGCTAGAGAAGCCATGTGCCTCTCAACCTTCCCTCGCTTAAGTCAAAAAACAACTATGAAAGGCATTTCAGATTCCGTAGCAGATCACCAAGCTCCTCGGTAGGAAATTTCACTTCAGTACTTTCATGTGGTTTAAAACATATTCTCAAAAATATTGACTACCTCAGGCTCATTGTACACGTGCTTAAGTGGGTTAAATGCCTGCGTGGGAAGAAAGCATCTTTTTCAAGATAATTCAATATTAATGACAGTTTATTCAACCCATTTTGATTTTCACTGGAGTGCAGTTCTTCATTTCTCTGAATGGTGTGTCTCCACTCCTGTCTTAAATCTTTTGAGGGACTTTTGAAAGGGGGATGCTAAGTCTTCAATAAAAAAGGCAGTTCTGAACTTTGCTTTGACGATTTTTTAACCTGTTTTTATTTCCATTAATTACATGGGCCCCTAATCTCATCAGTGTCACTATGACTTTTTGCACAGCTTAGTACAAGCACATGTCTACTGTAAATGCTAAATGTATACAGAGAAGAGACTAGACTCTTAACAGGAGTATCTATTAAAATTAATTAGGAGCTATTTAATCCAAAGGTGAGGATGTATTTCCTTATTGAATTGAAAATCTTTTCTCCCACATGTTTGAGGAAGTGGATAGTGTCCCATACACCGGGATCCCAATTTTCCCAAACATTCACTTTTTCTATTACAAGTCACACATTTGTTAGCTTTATTATTGGTTGCACAAACTAATTGTCTTGTCTGAGAGTGTTTTGGGTTGTGGTTTTTTTTTTAAACTATTATCTGGAATCTTACATTTATGCAAATAAATAAATCTTTCATAGGTGCGTTACAATGAACAGTAGGAATATTAACAATTAATTCTGCAGTAAGCAGAAATCTTTAATTCTGCAATTACTTCTCAAAGGATGTATGTGGATGTCAAGCTGCGAGGACAGTTTTCATGTGTCTCTGCTTCATGATGGATTGCTCAAGAACATTCCGTAATTTTTTTTTAAGATAGGGATGTCTAAAGATTGAAGTTTCTGTGGGACTATGGTACCATTTCTCAAAAGTATATTAAATAAGGTTTTGAATTAAGGCATAACAAATCTTTCTGATCAGCATTACAATCACAGAATCGTATCACTGTGAGAAATAGGACCACAGTCCTACAGAAACTTCAGTCTTTAGACATCTCTAGCTAAGCCTTAGCAAGAGAAGAAATTGTGCTGCTTTTCTACGACATAAATATGCACTGCATTTAAGTTGTGAAGTTTACATTGCTCTTTGGAGCTTGTAATTGTAATATCCTATGGCAATCTTAAGTTTTGATGACACTATCAAAAAAGAAATATAATCAGTTTAAGTTTTACGCTTGTGCATTAATTTACAATGACCTTATAATACTTGAAAGGCAGAATATCACAAAAATAAATATGAGTAACTAATTACATATTCTAATGGTAACTCCAGACAGTTCTGAGTCAATAAGCTACTATGTGGTAGACATAAACCAAATGGAGATATCTATAAAAATTATCTGAAGTTATAAATTATTTGAGGAAGGGGGAAGCTTAGCTTAATGGTGTATAGGCCATAATTGTTACGTCCAAAACAGAGTTATCTCAACATGGTAAGAATCAAATAACATAACACACGTTCTTGTGGCCTGAGCACTAGCTGAAAGAGGCTTAGAGTTATGACAAAAAAGTGCCACTTTTTCTTATGGCTATCAACATTTCTTGTACTTCCTTCCTTCTTTTCTTTCACAGACCCACAGTTTCATAGGCAGTAGAAAGCAGAGCTCTGCATACCATGTGCCTTAATAATTAAGAATTTCTTGGGCAGTGAAACGTGCCTGCATTTGCGGGGACGGCTGATATTGCCATGACACATGCCCTTGGCTGCATAGGAGTGTACTTTTCAAAAGCAGTCTTTGGTCAAGAGCTGCAGATGCACCCTTCAAAGGGATTCAACAGTAAGAATGAAAGGCAGTGGCTGTAGTCATATGGTTCACCTCAAATAATGGCCTGATGGTTGGTGTCCAGAGCAAACGTTGAGCTTGAAATGAGGATGGTGTGCCCTACAGCCTTTGGCTAGAAGGAAGGCCTTGATGATGCAAGTCATCGAGTGACGCAGTGTCACATGCAAACGTACCAAACCCTGGCCCGGTCTGTCAGCAGCTGGGCAGCTGCAACTTCTACATTCCTCGTCATCCCTCAAGGAATCGCTTTTCCCTCAGCCCTCTCCTCAGTGCCATGGATGAGGTTTTAAATGCTTACAGATTGTACACTGCCCAGAGTGTAAAGATACACCTTGAGTCGAGCCAGAAAGCTCCTCAGGACAGTAACCCCGTCTTCAGCAGGCCCGGGGCTTTAAAAAAATCAGTCAGGCATTAATGCCAGAGCTACTCCACTTTGCGATCCCTCCAGCGTAGGTTGGGGATCTATTACAATTGGACCCAGCCTCCAATTGTAATAAAGGGCGTTGTTAATTTGAGATTAATTGCTCCAGTTAGCGATGGAGAAGCTGCCACATCTGTCCTGACCACTGACCGCAGGTGCGCAGAGCACGACGATACCACCCAGCGTAAATGTTAAGGTCCCACTGACCGTGGCCGTGATGGCAAAGTGGATCTAAAAAAACCCCACACTGGACCACACACGGACGCACGTCAAACCCAACGTAACTGAATCTGCCGCCTCTCCCAGCACCTTTTCCTCAAGCGGCGGCAGAGCGTTTCGTGACCACTGACCGCAGGTGCGCAGAGCACGACGATACCACCCAGCGTAAATGTTAAGGTCCCACTGACCGTGGCCGTGATGGCAAAGTGGATCTAAAAAAACCCCACACTGGACCACACACGGACGCACGTCAAACCCAACGTAACTGAATCTGCCGCCTCTCCCAGCACCTTTTCCTCAAGCGGCGGCAGAGCGTTTCGCCCAAAGCCGGGGAAAACGCAGACTCCGACAGGGGGCAGCACCTCCTCCGGGGCGGGCCTGGCTCCCGAATGGCGTCGCCGCGGCGAAGCCGAGGGGCAG
>NW_010526412.1:0-223 GCF_000687285.1 Phaethon lepturus
ACATCTTACCAAAAATGATTTATTCAGCGGTATAATGAATTCAGTGCCTTTTAAATGTGTCAGCGGGTAAAATACATCGGCCTTCCGCAGGCTTAAATGTCATCTGTAAAGAGCAGGCTTTCTCTTCCCTCCCCCGTACTCACAGGCCAACCTTTAATTTACTGCTTGATTTTCGAGGGGCTCGGGGCAGCAGGGCTGGCGCGGACAACGAGAACAGCTTGGT
>NW_010526412.1:382-595 GCF_000687285.1 Phaethon lepturus
TGAAGGGGAGGGGGCAATGCGAAACCCGGGCTGCGCGAGCCTGCGCCAGCTTTATTAATAAAAGGGAGTTACCTGGAGGGCTGACCAGGCGCTGCGGGCGAGGCAGGTTCGGTGAGTTTGCCAGAGAGCCCAAGGAGCGAGGAGGCAGCGGGGCCGGCGCTGAGGCCGCGGCTGCTGCGAGGAACACAGACGCGCCTGCCTTCTGCCGGCGGG
>NW_010526412.1:768-1029 GCF_000687285.1 Phaethon lepturus
CGGCGGAAAGAGAGAGAGGCAGAAAGGAGACCCAGGGAGAAAGCAAACAGGAATGCAAAACACAGAGAAAACTGGAGAAAGGGCAGCACAAACAGGACCGGTCGTTCCCCGGAGCGCACGCGTGGAGCTAATCAAGCGGAGGAGAGCCGTTACCTCTGGCGTGCCGCCGCGTTGTCGGCTGGGGCAATATTTCCCGTGCAGGCGCCGCTCCGACAGAGGCTTTTGTGTTTCCCTCCTTCGAACACCGTCTTCCTCCTTCCA
>NW_010526413.1:0-22102 GCF_000687285.1 Phaethon lepturus
ACGTGCCGCGGGAGACCACCGCCGCCCGTGCCGCAGCGCGCCCGAGCCCTCCGCTCCCTCGGGGAACGGGAGCTGGTCAAAGGCAACCCCCGATGATGCAGTACGGCCTCACTTTCCTTAAGCAAATCTCACAGGTTGGAAGGGGCCTCAGGAGAGCGTTCGGTCCAGTCCTCTCCCTTAAGGTAGGGCTGACCGAAGGTAGGGCCCCACCTAAACTGTTCCTGATGTTTGCATGACCTGACCCAAAGCCCCTCCAGTAATCAAGGGCCTACCGTTTCTCCATGCCACCTTTTTCTGCACTTACCTATCCCTCCTATAGCAGTTTTACCCTAATGGCTAACCTAAACCTCTTCGGCTGGATTTTAAGTCGCAAACATTGTGCTCGCCAAAGTAGATGTGCAGAACCTTTCATTCCCCTTTTCTTTGCAGCTGGAAGCAGAGAGACCCTGAACAATTGGGAGGCAAGAACACCCACAGGGAAGAGGTTATTTACATAAACAGGATCACAATGTGTGTGTGTTTATATATTTACTGCTTATAAAAAAATACCGCAATCCCTTTTCTTTTCTAATTAAAACACCCAGTTTGCCCTGCTGCACAATTGCTAAGCAGATTTAAAATGGGGACTTCAGTAGCTATTTTATGGCTAATCAAATGAGTAAATATAATGATCTGCTCCAATTCCCATTCTGATTACATAGTGTAGCTATTTCATTCCCTCAATAAGATCCTTGCACCCAAAAAGAATAGTTTAACAAGCTTAAGAGCAGAATGTTAGGCTCAATTTCTCTAAAGGGTAATAGAGTGGGAGTGTCTGTATAATTAGCTTTGTTGGGCTCCCTCCCTCACTTCACAATACTTTCTATACAGAGCTTTCACTGTCTCTACAGGTCCCCCTGTTAAAGCAGCAAAATAATGCAGAGCACATTAGATTCACACTGGTTGTGCAGAGGAGTTCTGGAAGACAGAAAAAGAGCTGGAGAAGTACTAGGTATTTCAGCCCAAAAGGGCTCAAGTTTTAATTTAGCTTTAGCAATAAAAGCACACATGTTTCTGTTCATACCTTATTCATCCTAATGTATTGAACTCCTAGCTGTTTCTGAAAGTTAAGATCTGCCAGACTACTAACACACTGATCAAATCATAGTATAAATCACTGAAGTACACCCAACATTTTCTTCTCTGCACAGAACTTGAAATTAAATTAACAGCACACAATCTATAATGCAAAACATTACCTAACACGTTTGGAAGAGACTGATGCAGAATTCCCTTATAGAAAATAAAAGTATATGATATACTCATTTTTCACTGTAAGAAACAATTTTTTACATAAGCTGGCAAACCATAATATTTTGTGCTTGCAGAAGAATTTTCAGCTGAAGATCTGAAAATCCTTTCTGAAGTTAGACAGCCAGGTGGGATACATGATTACTACCATCTCTGTTTTACAGATGGGAAACTTAATGCTAGAACAGTTCAAAAATCTTACTGAAAATACAGAGGACATGTCAGACATCCTGGTGGAGAGGGAGAACAACAGATCCTGTTTGGTTCCAAAGTACCGTGCCTGCATCAGATGTCTCCCAAATCAGTCATCCTGTATCTCTCCTAGCATTTTGTGTTTGCTAGCATCAAAGTGCCCATGGATACTGTCTTCGGAAATTATCACGCAAAAACCTTGGCAAAGAGGTTAAGATCTAGTAAAATTGTTTAATCCTGCAATGACTGGAAAAAAATATTTGAAAAAACAGAGCACTACAGAAGTTACTGTGAAAAGACAAAGTGTCACAGCCAAATCACAGGCTTCACCTCTAACAAACAAAATCCACGGTTAATCCATTACTTCAGAGTAAGTCAATAGCAAATAACAAAGGGAATAACAGTGGTCCAGGAACCACTTCCATTTTACTGGCATCCAAACTCACCAGTTTGCAGTTAGACAGCAATATCTGGTCAGAAACAAATGGATACTGCACTTAAAGTTTTCAAATGCCTGTGAAACAACTACGTATACCAGGAGCCTTGAGCTTTGAAAACAGACAGCTAAAACTCTGAGTGGTACGTTTGCAAGGAGGAATGATTGTTCTGTCTCGTCCAGTGCTAGAAAGAAGCAACATGAAACCATCTGAGTGGGAGACAAATGGAGACCATGAAGAAGAAGGTGATGCTGCCCAATCTCCATGGGACTCCTTTGCCATGGGATGCTTTAAATTCCAGAGATTTACATCAGTTCATAAAGCATGATGGAGGAAAAATCCCTGACTGAGAATTGTGGAAGACATGATTTTTATCAAGCCAATCTCTGTGAAGAGCAAATTCTTAGATAAAGGGAAATGTTCTGGAGCAGTATTGCTAAGAATTTGCACTACTCTTGTCTTCTTCCGTTGGTATTTACCGGGAAGGACACTGAGCTGGAGTGACCATTCATCTGACGCAGGACGGACAATCTTAATTTCAGACCTTTATACACTGACACTTGACAGAAAGATACTGAAAAGCCAAGGCTTAAATTCCAGTTTCTGATCCAGGCAGGTTCTTTTTCTAGAAACAAGACTTGTGCAACATCTGTCTTAAAAACAAACAACAACAACAACAAAAACCGAAACACAACACAGCAGTAGACCAACACTATAATGATAGGAGCTGGGACAAAATGTAATTAAGTGCACTCAAGATGTGACTTACCTCCAAGCCCGTTTGCAGACTACAAGGTACTACTAAGTTACAAAAGCATTTATCTGAGTCCAGGAAGCAGGATGCTTCCATCCAACCAATGCTTTCATCAAATGAGCCAAGTCAGAGCTGAAGCTGGGTCTTCACAACTGCCAGCATTTGAGATGCTCACAAACTTGGCAGGTAAATAAGATATTAAAAATTCTCCCAGGGATAGTCTTCCAACAGAGTGAAACTGCAGTCTCTTCTGCATGTGAAAAGTCCTATTAATGGAGGGCCAGTCAACAGCATGTGATGGAGCTAGTGCTGGACGCACTGGTATGTCCATATACAACACATGTCCAAGGGAGATGGCAGTCCTGAGCACAAAGCTTTACTGCCTCCCTTCGAGCGTACCACACTTGTCTGCAGGAAAAATTCCCAGCTGCTGGGCACAACATCGCACTTGGGAAAGTTAGTTCAAGCATCTTTGCAGAACAAGAGGATCTCCTTCACATTTCCTTGAGTCGTGAGTTTACAGCTCCTCAGAGGTGTATCGGCAGATTGAGGGACCTGGTTTGGATGTATAGGGAGTTCTTAGGCTGTTCAAGCAGAGAGCAGCTTGAAAATGGAGAACAGCACCTTGGTAAGTACTTCAAAGACAAACAGGGACCTGCTTTGGTGTTGGCTGTGCCAGCTTAGTCACACAGAAACATGAAACAGTTGCACCAGTTTGCAAGATTGTGCTCAACATAAGCCTTGGAGAGAGACAATTTCTCCCAATCCACCCATGCTGTAGTCACAGAAGAGTGGAGAGAAGAAAGTCCCAGAGATCCAGATGCAAATACTACAGGTCACAAACAGCTATGCATCCTCACTGCACCAAGTACTGAACACTCACCCGAACACTTTACACTGAGCAGGCCGGCAAAGAAAAGGGTTTATCCCTATTTAACAGAAGAGCAGCTCAGAGACACAAGGTGGCTCAGCCAAGTTACACAACAGCAGGTGAGAGGTCTAGGGGTCTCAGGGACACAACTGCAACACAGGTCTGAGAAGAACTCACCTCCTTCTCAGGTTCAGGGTGGGACTACATTAAAAGAAAGTCCAGGTTAGCAATAGATGAGTATTTCCTCCCCCCTCTTTCAGCGTAGCCTTACTATCTTTAGTAAGCTTAGAGGAAACAATTAGAAAAGCTGATGCCAAACAGTTCAGCCTGACCCTTCTCAGGGCCAAAGCCCCAAATTCCTACCCAGCAAAGCTCTGATGGACATATCTGGGAGTCCTGCAGAGTGCAGCAAGGAAAGCCCTTCCAGGGCTCAAGCTGCTGTTTTAAAACAAGAGACATTTTTAGCCTATAATTTTATCTCTTCCATCTTTCCTCATTGCTGGAAATTAAAATAAACATGGACCAGGGCCTAGGATTTTATTTTATCTGTCACATATTGCTATCATTAAACATACTTGAAACGAGTGGGTTTAGTTCAAATAAAACTGTCTCTTCCCTCTCCCTTTCTCAGCTCAGCAAACATAAAATAGGAAACTGCGCTCCAATACATTCAGAAGCAATACACGTTACATCATGAGTAGATGATCCATCTGGCAGGCTGACACAGTAATAAGTTTGCTTAATTGTCAGGTCACGCGTATTACAGACCCAGACTGTCAGTCCTTTTATTACAGCTTTGTACTGGGGAATTTCAGCCTCCTTGTACTCTCTATGTATAGACGTGGTATGGGAAGTGAATGCATCCACGTGGTAGGAGCACACATGCATGGACACATATATGAAGTGTCACTCAGAACAAGGAGATTAAATTAAGCAAGGAAACACTGAAGTCAAATAGCTCTTAGCAGCTGTATACATTTCAGTCTGGAATAATCACTCAAAGAAAGCAATGAGATATTTACATTTAATTTATTTGAAACCGGGCTGGAGAAAGCACTGATTATAGGGGATAATCCAGCACTGGCTCATAAGCAAGCGAGCCAGAGATCCTCAGATGTTCCCTCCATTTATACTTTCTAAGTGATCAGCCCGTCATTTGGTTTTTGGCTCCATGCAGTTCCTATCGTGCAGACAGTCTCCTGAGATTGTCCATATGTCCTCCTGAGAAATCACTGAGTACACTCAGCAAATGATCGAATTCGTCAAATGGTTGTTTTGATTTAAAAAGCCCACCAAACAAAACACAAAAAACCGTTTTCCTCCTTTGCTTTTGTACCTTACCTCATCTCCTTCTCTTCATTAATGAGCTCAATTCTGAGATTATTTCATTTACAGGAAGGTGTTCTAAAATGTAATTCGTAGGAAAGATGCCAAGTATAAATTGTATTCTCTAGACCTGCATGCATTTGTGATTTTACATGAGCACGCTCACATATGTTCAATACAGAAACAGCAGGTGGTCTCTAAAGTTTTATTGCCATTAGAAATGACCACATTACTCAGTGTCAAAGCCAAGTCTTGCCAAAAAGCTAAAAAGCCTGATGATTTCCAGGGTTATACAGCCCTGCTTTGGGGTGCTGGCTCTTCCAGATACCCCCAAAACCTAAGAGTGATCTACATTTACCCTAAAGAAGCACTTAAGGATTGCATCCTCTGCATGGTATCCCCACGGCTTTTTGTGCGGAGAGTGCTGTCTTGAGCACGGCAGCAGCTCTCTGTCACTGGGGCCTCATAAAACACCGTGACCTTTGTGGCCACCCTGTTCCACAACCTGAATCCCTGTCTTGCAATTTGGACATTAGCCGCTGATGCAGACTCCAGTCAAAATGTTTCCAGAAGAAGATTAAGTAGAGTTCGATACAGTATTTGTACTATCTCCCTCCTGAACTATACAGTGCTCAAAAAAATCCCAGCTGAACAACAGTGGCTTATCCATCACTTTTTAGGACTGCAAAACAGTCTTAACAGCACAGATATCTTCGGTAACGCACAGTTGGTTTTTCTGCAAACCAGCACAGTAATGAACCCCGACACCTTCTCTTCCCCTCCTGATAATCACAGCTTGAAACTGCATGTGCGTCCTGGCTTTCTGCCGGATAGAAACAGAACTGTGCCTCCCATCTTTCTTGAATTTTCCTTCGATCATGACTTAATGGTTTTGGAAGAGGGAATCAAAATTGCCTGAAGCCCCAGGGACAACTGGAGTGATTACTAGTATGCAAGGCGGCAATTCTTCATGGCTCTGCACTCCTTGGGACAGCAGCAGGATCTCATCGACGTCTTACAAATCACTCCAAGAGGGGTAACACACCCAGGCTCTCATCAACCCAAAGATAAACAACAGTGCTACTTATGACAAGATAGCAAGGTCTATGACCCGGGTTATGCTAACAACCAGATGAGATGATCGCAACAATCCTATCTGTTTTTACCTGTATAATGTCATAAAACTGTGCAACCTGCCCTTGCTGTTGCTGTACTTAGGTACATGAAACTACTTCTTTCCAAGCGAAGAATTCATTGTAAGACTTTGAATATTTTTCTTGGGAAGGGAAGAATCAGTCTCATACTGCAAACATTGGCAGAAATATTTATAACAACCACATCAAAATCTAATTTTTCTGGCCAGGTCCATTTCTTGTTTGGGTTTGGTTTGGGTTTTTTTTTTTCTTTTTCTTAATTCTGTGGGAGAAGACAGTAATACTTGTTGGACCAATGCATTATTAATTTCCCATAGAAACAGCAGTTAGAGCACTCACTTTCAGCTGTGAAACAGCATGTTAGGTTTATCTTGCTGTAATTTTTTTTCCATTTCACCCTCTTTTACATACTCATAGAAGTTTCCTATTCACTATTGAAATACCATATGGTGATAATATATGCTAACACAGGCACAGTGACACAGTCCACAAGCCTGCTATTGAGCAAAAGTTGACAACATAAGGCTGAGAAAATTTTAAGTGCTTCCAAGCCACAATATGTACATCACCTAATTGCATTTCGCTGTGATGCAAAGAAGTCTGAGTCAAGGAAGGAACTTCCTTACAATGAAACCGTAACAGCCTGGAGTAATTTACAGTTATGTGAAGAGCTATAGCAAGGATCTATCAATTCATAGCTTTCAGATATGGGCTGGGTGTGGGTTGGGGTTTTTTTTAGCCTAGGCAGCTTTAATATACAGAAAGAGACAATGCATCTCAGCACCGCAGTCATCTCTCAAAAGGTTCCAGACAGGAAGGCAAAAGGCAATCAATAAGAGAAAATATAGACACAGCCCCCTAAACCATCCACAGATGCATCTGCCTCTTACTTTAATGGTTAACGGTTTTGAACTAGGAACATCTTGCAACAATACTGAGATATGTTCAGGCTATAAATGTATCATGTTTATTTATTCACTGGTAGCAGGGTCTAATGTAGATACTGCATAGCCAGCTCTTACTTCTCTGTAGGGCTCTAGATTCTTCTAGGCAGCCCTACCTGAAATGAGGCTGGGAACAGATCTGCTCTGCCTTTGGACTGTCCAGCAAGGGCTCCAGGGAGGGGTCCTCTCTCCCTGATAGGACAGACCCTTGTAAGAACAGACCATGAAAGATAGGACGGATCAGCTAATGACAAAACTATCCCAGAATGTCACCAACATGTGTCCAAAGACCTGTTTTACAACAAGCTGCATGGTCTCTCTGTGTCTCCTAAAGAATCAAACTTCTTCTTCAGGGCATTACAAGGATAACGCGAGAAAAGCTGCAAGTGCTCACACAAACAGGCACCAGTAAGTAACCATGACAAACTGTGAAGGCTGTACTTTAAGCACGAGGGCTCCCTAGCATGTTTAGCCTTCACCTTTCAAACGTATTTAGAAACTGCAACCTCAGAAGTTAGTTGCCCTCCTCTTTTAAAGAGCACAACTCAACAGTAACTCATGTCAGCAAGATCTACACCTGCCCTTCAATGGTCCCTGGATAGATTTGAGGCAATTCGAAGGCATGTCAAGGCAATGCTCTCCTTGTTATGAGTGTAATGCACAAATCACAAAGTCATCGTGCCCACTTTGATGGAAATGGCCTGGGGAAGATGTCCCACGCAGGCCACAGTGGGAGCAAAGTCCAGAATGATGCATCGCCACGCAGGTGTTTCTCCAAGTTGCTGTGCTGTTCCCTTGGCTCTGAACTATTTCCCTTTCCCTAACAGGGAGGGAAACACAGCTGGTTCCTAGTGTGTGAAGAAGAGAAATAGTCAACACAAAAGGAACAGAAACCATAAAGAGCAGAGCAAAGGAAGCCTAATTTCCTATGGAGCTATGTCTTGCATCTTGAGCAGACTCTGACCCTTCCTGTTCTCCTCCGTTACCTCTCCTGACCGCCCCTCCTGCTTCCCTTCTCCCCCTAGTATTAGCCTTGGCATTTATCTGTGTATGTCAGCCAAACAATCCGTGTTTCAGGTCAGAGATCCTGGTTAAAGCACAGTCTGGAAGAGCAAAAGTTCAGGTTGCCTGAAAGACACACAGCAGACTCGGAGCTCACTGTGCACGTGTGTGGACAGGCCAGCTCACGGGCCACAGCGAGGACAGCCAGCACCACACTGCAGTTCCCCAAGAGATAATGGGTCTGGGTCCCTCCTCCCCAGCCACTGAGTTTTGCATACATATATCCCCCTCTTAGATCTACTTAAAAACGGCCGCTGGATTCAAATGGCATGTGGGGAGGAGCCAACTGCCAGATACCAATGGGTGCTGGGTGGGAAGAATTAAGCAACTTTGCTTTCATTTCAAAATGCACCAGCTATTCCCTTGGTGGACATTGTGCAGGAGAGCGGCTGCCGCACACGTGGGGACATCACTGCCTTGTGCCATAGGACTAAGTTCAACTTCATGCACTTCCTTGCAGTTGTTTGCAGGTGTGTCCTGGTTAAACCATGACAAGGTGGGGAGAACAGCTTCCCACCTCTAAAGTGCTGATGAGATCAGAGAGTGATGATACAGGTCCAGGACATGGCAACATTCTAGACCTGGGGGTCTGAATCTTTCAGGGTTTGCTTGCAAGAAAGTGCATCAAGGCATCTATTGCCTGTAGATCACAAAACTGCAGCTGAGTATCAAGCAACACCTTCCCACAGAAGAAACATAAGGGTTTTTATTGCCCCTGCCTGGTTCACATACTCCAGGACAAAGATGGATGCATTTCCTCACACTTCGGATCCCTCCAAAGCCTCTTGATGGGGATCATTCCCACGTACTCTCTCCCTACCCATTTGCATGTGCTGTGAGAGGAGGATAAATCTGTGATGGGGTGGCGAAGTGCCTGTGGTCTGGCCTCAGCTCCTCTGGTCACCCATGTACAAAGAAAGTCATCTAGTCCCCCAGTGCCTCGGTTCCTCCCTCACCCATGAAACAGCAAGCATACGCCTGTATTTCATAGGGCTGCTGTCGTGATGGTAAATTTAATGCCACTGAAGCACTTGGATGCATTGACCCATGCAACGATGCAAACAGAGTCTGCGTCCCAACAAAACACAGGTCTCTGCCCCAGAGGTGGTTGCTCTTTGCTGGCTGGACACACAGACAGCTTGATAAGCGTGCCGGATCCCTTTGAGATGAGTGCCAAAAACCGAGCATGGGGAAATGATGACAGGCTTCCTGAGATGGTGGTATACGGCAGCTTGGTCCCATTGTGGGGAAGAAGATAGAAAACAAAATATAACAATAGGTAGAAGGCCTTGAACAGCTTTAGAGAGCAAGAGCCCCGCTCTCAACCACTCACAACAAAATAATCACAAATGCAGAATGAAAAAAAAGACTAAATTATGAGGTACTATTTGCTTTTTATCACTATTCTGAAAGTAAATGTTTATCTTTATCCATATACAAATTTGAGATGCCTGCACAGATTTTAAAGTCAATATATCCAGCACTAGTCGTCATCGAAAGCTGTAGCCAAGCACGTAGGCAGAAAAGCCAATGGATGCAAAAACAGAGAAAGAGGAAGGGGAAAAGTAAACCTTACTGAGATTTCTGTGAACTTGATTATACATCAGAAAAAAAGAAACCGCAGGAGTAGTGCTGCTTTATTTCTTCCTCTTGTACTATCATCAGAGTGAAAATAATACCCTGCAAAGGTCACTCTTATCCTGTTCATCTGTGACAAGCTGATAATCTGGGATCTCAGAAAATTTTCTTTAAAAATCTTCACGGACGTGCTCTTATCAAAAGGATTAAGGTTTAATACATACCAGCAGATGCAACCGATTCAAGCATCTGCTAATCAGAGCAGCGTCAGTTTGCTGCATGCGCTGGCTGGAGCTGATGAGCGCAGGAAGGTTCCCCTTCTTGTAGAGAAAGGCCAAATCCAAACATACATGAAATCATCTGTTGGCTACGCCTCTCAACTCACACGCACGCGGCTGAACATCCCTGTCCTGTGCACGCACCTCTGCCCGCAGGCACATCAGGGATGGCGTGACAGACGTGCCCTGCTCGCAGCCAGCACGCCCACAGCAGCACTCCTAGAAAGCTTCAACCTTGGGACCATCTCAAGCACCACCCACGTGGGGTGGGAATGTCACTCTGCCTTTGGAGAGGGGAACCACAGGAGGAGAGTTTCCTGAATGTAGAGTCTTTGCTTCTTGAGTGCTGTGAGGAATCCACTAAAATTGCTCCAGATGGGATGCTTGCTTTTCTACTTTAATCCACCCGGATTTTCCAAACAGCACAAAGCCAGCGCACTGCAGCCAGAAGCAGGAGCGCAGCTCTCAGAGGTGACCCCATCTTTAAAACAGCCTGTGCAATTCCTGATGTCAATGACAACAGCAAAAGTGTCACAGCCCACCAAGAACAGCCCTTGCCAGTACTCCTGCAGTGAGCCTACACGAGCCTTCTGGTGCTACTACAAGCGACGGAGCTCAACAGCTCAACACCAGCTTGGGCACACCTCTGTGAGACACTGTTGTCTCTCTGTGTCCACATGAGTCATCTAAGACAGCAAGGAAATGGTGGCAACTCACAGCCTTCATGAAAAGTGTTGTGTAGTGCATGTAGCTCTGAAGTAGCTGGATGGTCCTACTAAAAGGTCATCAACAATTTAGGATGGACGGGGATGCTTCCCAGTTTCAGCAATGGGCTTATTCCCAATGAGCCCTTCTGTCCCACAACCAAAGAGATTAAAAAGCCCACAAAAACCAAAATGCACTGACCTCAAGTGAACAAATACAGAGAGCCTCTTCCCACTGGGAAAGCACTGCCTGGCTACCATGACTCAGAAGCCTCTTTGGCAAAGCTGTGCAGATGCCCACAGATTAGACGTGCTTAGCCCAGCAGGAAGAGGCCTGGGCACTTTTATTTACCTCAGATATCATATCTGAAGACAGCAGAAGCTAAGCCTTCAATTTCAACCCAAATTGCATTGAAAAAGACTCAACACCATTCTGAACACCTGAAATAGCTGAATCCTACCAAGTTCCATAACTGAGGAACCACAAACTCTGTCACATAAATGCTACAAGAGGAGGGTATTAATTCTGTACTCACCAAAATAATCTTAATCTGTTTGTACCTCTAAATTTTCTTTCTTAGAAGAAAGAAAAACATTGCTGACAATAACTGGGACGCTAGCAAATACTCCAAGGATGGTGAGTGCAAAATCCTTTCGGTGTGTACCAGCCTAAGAAGCCAGGCTCAGGCAAACAACAGGAACAAGAAACCAGACTCTGAGCCTGGACTAGCAAATCTGCACGGACTGTTTTGAATACAGATTCAGCGATCTGTTTTTCACAGAGCCCATATGTCAATCCCACAGCCCAAACCAAGAGCAATCATAAGTCTCTTTTTCGATGCTGCGGGAATGTGCTGCTCTTTGCTGAGTAGAGGCTTTATTCACGGTTGGGGATACAGCTCCGCGTAAACAAAGATAAAACACCCGAACGCTTATCCGTGCATTACTGGCGCAGCTGTAAGTGGGGCACTAAAATTAGAAATGCACACGGAAGAGTGCTCCTAGGAGTCTTCACTGCTCAACATTTTGCCTTGTTTTGTGGTTTGCCATACTACAGCTGAAACTGTTCAATCCTGTCCCATCATTCTGCAAGAAAATGTGTCCATTGCTTTTTCACTGCTTTTTTTATCCCCAACTGGTTGTCAAAAGACGTGATGGAATAACAACCAACGCTGGCAAACATTTAAATCCCTTTTAAATTCCAGTCATTAGATGACATTATTTCCCAGTATATTTGGAACTTAATGAAAATGTATCACTGATTTTTTAATTTAATTTTCTTTACTTTTTTTTGTTCTGCAGCTCACATTGAGAATGAGCTTCTTTTTCCTCAAAATATTACTCAGATGGCAGTGTTGGATAGTGGCAGATGTCTAGTACTGGGGGCAATGATACAGAGTCAGAGACACAGGCGTGAATCCTTAGATACCTCACCTAACTCTGCCTTCATTTTCCCCATCCGTTAGATAAAAGAAATAATTTCTTCCTCTTTTTCATTATTTGTAGAACCACATCACCTAAAGGCCTTCAACCCAGACCAAAGTTTCAATTTACTACATATGGGTAGTAAGAGGCAAATCACATTGAAGAGGTTGCCAAGCTACAAGGACAGAAGAGATTTTGAGAGGAAGCAGAGTAGAAATGGTATGTTCAAGGTCATTTAGCACAGTGGTGATAGCTGTCAATGAAACAGGTCTCCAGAGTGCCAGCCCAGTTCCCTCTGGATCAAGCTGCCTCGGAGAGCTGTACACAAGTACATTTGATCTTGTCCATCAAAGCATGGCCTTTTTTTTTACTATTAAATACTCCACAAATTTTGGCCATGCAGTATTTGCTTTAAAAAAAAGGTTAATTACCTTTGGACCAGGTACATCTTACTACCTGGTACACCTCCCACAAAGTCCTATTTTGCAAAACAGACAATATGTTGGAAATTCAGGATAAAACTCAAGAGTTTCAGGAGGTAGGTGTCCAATTCAGACAAAGCAATCAGCATTCAATACATAATTCACAGCAGGGACAAAAAATCCTGACCTTCCATATGCTGCTATTTCCCGTATTTAATTTTCATAGCCTCTGCTAGAAGTCGTCTCTCCAGAGTCACAAAGTTTTCTTGTTTTTAAAAAAATGCAAACATTTATTTTATGGGCTGAAATTTAGCATGTTTTTTTTTTTTGCCTAAGGCCTTGCTCATCTCTTAAGCAAGGTTTTAAGCAGAACAGGTAAAAATTGGGGAAAATACCCTTCAACAGAGGAGCCAGATGACCATAGCATTCACCAGGCCCCCTAGTCACGGTTTACTCAGTTTAGAAATAGCCCCTGCTCCCATCCATGGAAGTTATGCACCTAAATGCTTTGTGTATACAACCTCCTTTTACTAATGAAAGGCACAGTCGGTTCTCTGCCTCTGAACTTTCCAGTGGGTTACTGCAATTTAGAAGGTGTGATATGTAAACAGAAAACACATTGCAGCTACACAAGAGGAGCTCTGTACTTTACTCACCACACTAGCATTTCTAACTTTACCAAACAGGAGTAAAATATTAATTATATCTTTTCATAATGCATCTGCAGTTCTTCAAACAATACCTAAGGCAAGCTCATCTGTTAACATGCCATTGCGGTCATGGTAATTTTGAGATTGTTGGTCTCCTCCTCCATTTAATTTACTGCACCAGAAGGCTGGAACTGGCTATGCTGGTGAAGGTCACACATAAGTCTCTCAAGCTCAGGTAATGTTTGGACCTTTCTAAAACTCCAGCTCCAGCTGAATTCTTGAAATATGGTCTCTCCTACACCACCTCACATGACAGAAAGCATCCTTAGATGCTGCTGTGTTTCAGCTAAAGATGATGTCTTACTCTTGTCATTTTCTGCTCTTTTTTGATATGTGCAATTTTGAAAGAAAAAACCTGGCATTTTAATAACTTTTGACTGCTTCTGTGACTCAGTCAGAGAGACTTTCACTTGTGAGTCACAGGCTCAGCCTGGGGCCCAGGTGATGGTGATCGAAAGCTGCTTCTCATCTGCATGTTGCTGATGGCCAATATGAAGTAACCTGTCAATGCCTAGAAAACCTCTACTGCAGGGGACTCTCTCAACAACTGCCTCAAGACACAGACAAGAACTAACCAGAAATGAGGCCTGAGAGAATCTTTCGACTTTGAGGTTCGGCAACATCAGGGTTGACTCACACTGGGGTACCAGAATCACAGAAGGACCTCCTCCCACCAAACCAGCTTCTGTGGGGAGGAAAGATCTTTTCTGCTCCATAAAGGATCAATGTTGAGAAAATGCTTTTCAAATGCATCACTTCAGACGAGAGGGCAACACAGCTCTGCAGGACAACAGCATCCTACCACCTCTGCCTGAGGCGTGTGGAGCAGCCAGCAGGACTTGGGTGACAACTCTACTTTCACTTTCCAGCTCAGCTGCCTTGAACTAGGCCAGGGCCACTGGGTACCAAGAGGATGCTGCTGACCACAGGTGTCAAAACTCCCTCTCTGCCCTCTATTAATGGTGGTCATTTTTAGCTCATGGCAATGTCCTTGTCACCTGCCTGGAACACAAAAAATGTTACCAGAGTGATGCCCAGGTAAGCAATGTGAGGATGGTGCAGAGGTTCATACTCTTCCATGTCCTCAGCAGCAGCTCTGCTGGCCAAGGGGAACTGTCTGGGGTTGACACTAGCCTACCCATTCTGAGAAGTATTACGGACTCTGCAAACCTGCTGCAGAGGGTGCAAATCCCTCTGCTTCAGAGGCTCCTCCTGGTGCAGCGCATTTCAGTGCGGTCCTGAACTCGTACCAAAAATTGAAAGAGCTTCCCTCTGTGTGAATTTCTGCCAATGGGTAGTGTATGTTAAATAAACTGCTTGTCATTATCCCACTATCACTCCTACTCCAGTGAGAGAGGACTATGTTAGAGTTTTGCTTATGTTGCTTTAAAACTATCTCGAAGGCAAAATAAAAAAAAGAAACCTAACAATAAAATTTCTCTTATTCCAGAATAGTAGTATCCCCCAGGGCAAGGTATACCTATAAAATTATTATAATGCTTTAACCACATAAGCACAACTGGAAATGTCTTCTCTGAAAACAAGTTGTAACTCTATTTTCCTATTTGCAGTCATTATCCTGATAAATTTGGGAAGGTCAGCTAGGGTGTAATCCAATAAATGGGCTGATGTTCTGAGAAAATACCTCACAATTTGCAGCCTAATCTATTATCTTACTATAAGACCACCAATGACTCACCAGTTTTAGTACTTAGAACAGATCAAACAAAGGAAAATACCAAAGCTTTATGTTCTAGTTCCACCTTTCAAGGACTTGTTTGAGTACTCTTTAATTACAGCAGATGATACATTCAACTCTGGCATTTTCTTTCTCTAACAGCTATAGTTATAAGTTGCTGTAGCTGTACTTTTCACAGGACGTCATTACATTAACCAATAAATCCCCAAAAGTCTGATAAACTGAACAAAGAAAGTTGGGATCTGGGATTTGGTCCCAGAGATGAAATTCAGCTTCTTCTGCCCGCTGGATCGCATACAGTAATTATAACGCACCAGGGAGCAGCGGCATCCTGTTGCTCCTGGGTATGGGGGACAAGACTTCAGAGTCTCCACCTGAACTGTGGGCAAAAAGCCACAGGAACAAGGATGTGCACTGAGCAGCACACATCATCTTGGAGGCTGATGAACTTAAAAAGTCAGATCAAGTCCAAAACCTGGGCTATGCCTTCTCATCCTCCAGAAATTCAAATACACCTGCAGAACTCTCCATTTGAACACTGTGATTATTTTTTTTTTTAATTTTTTAAAGTCACATAGGTACAAAATAAAAGCCAAAAAACACCTATTCACAGAATGCCAAGTCCCAAAGAAAGAAGTATCAGGAGACTGTGTACTGTCAGCAAATGGCAAATGCTCAGCAAAGGGTAAGTTTCATGTCTCTACAAAGATGCTGGAGCTGACCGCAGGCATTGCCAAGGAAAATGGTGAGTATAAATCTCTTCCAGTTAACTCTCGCAGTGTTTTGACACTACAGAGCATTTCCCAGTGACAGTGTGCATTCAGTGTGTTTGGCCCATGCAAACAAAATGAACACGGGTTATTCGACACAGTGCCTGAGCACTATCCCTGGTACAATATGTCTCATCGCAACAACAAAAACCCAATAGGAAAAGGACCGAATTGTATCTGGTTTACGTTGTTGCTCTTTTTGATCGAGTAACTCAAATCACACTGTTTTTCCAGGATAAGTCTGTAAGTTTATGCAATAACTGTGTACATGCTGCTAGAATGAAAGAAGAGTTTATCGGGAGGTCCCGCAGGAGGGATGGAAACCACAGAGGCCACCATGCCAGAGCCTCTGCGGGCAGATGGACGCTTTCAAGAGTGCACAAATCTGATTTAATTATGCTTTTGCTGAGTTCACATATTTAAACAGCAGCAAATCTAAATGAACTCTGATCACTACTTTAGTTCTATTCCAAAGGCATTGACTCTCAGTTACTTAAAAGAAATGCAACAATGAAAAGAACCAAAAAAAACCCAAACTAAAGAGATGGCCTATATAGCTAATGGGCATGCACCACATCACTCAACTTTCCCTTTGGTTCTTTTGACTTTTGGGGTTTAATGTAGGGCTGACATTGGTAAGACAAACACAACATATACCTATAGGTGCATACATGCCTACAGACCCATATCTGTATAAGAAATGGGACCAGTCATGAGACGAGGAAGCGAAGGCGCTACACAACTGGGCACAAACACATCTGGGATGATTTTAGAGATCTCAAGAATTGCCCTTTTTAAAGTGTCACTGGGGTGTCACTGCTTCCTCTGATAAATAGATGACATCTTACCAGAACTTAAATAGCTCCACTCAAGCACTACCTAGATGAGTGACAAAAATTAGCTGAGCTGCTGTCACCCCTGCAGTCCTTGTCTAGACACAGCAGAGTAAGTGCGAATTCCAGTCTGCCTTGCTGGGCTACAGCCACCCTGACGGCTGAGCTACGATCCAAGCCACTTCGTCGCCACTGATTAGACGACAAAAACAAAAGAAAACAACTTGAAAACAACGCGGATATCTGAATCCTTCTGGCAGCATGACAGATAAAAGTTAACAAAACAGAAAAACAACAAGAAAATAAAAGCATGTGAACTGAGCAGGTTTTAATTCACAAGCTATTGTTGGTGGAAAGTTGAGGCAAATGAAAAGACATTTTTTGCAAGTAGTTTTCTAACAGTCTCCGTGGCAATCTAACAATCGGGATCAGAGGCCCTTCGCTCAGAGGTACGGCAGCTTTTGAGCCAGTGCCCCCTTCAGAGCGGCTGCGCCCTTCTCCCCATTGACAGCCACATCTGGATGCTATCAGGAGGAACTGGCATGCCTGCTCACAACAAATACCAAGCTGTTAGCAAATTGACTCCAGCAGTCGATGTTGGCCACTTTCCCACTCTCTGTTTACGCAATGTGCCACTAACCTGTTGAGTCCGAGGTTTGTAAGGAGAGCTGCTCTCTAGGTCAGCCAGGATGCTGGTCAGAGAGTCGATTTCTGCATCTAAACTGGACCGCCTCTCCTCAAGTGTCTTGCCACCAGGGTTCACCTTAAAGAAGAAAGAAGAAGAGCTCCAGTTATTCAAACCACTTGGCCTGGCACATGGTTTCTTACTGTCCTCATGAAGCTGCTACCATGCCCAGCAATAACTCTCAGATTGCATGGACAAACATGCTGAAATGCTGTATCTCTCCCAGAACCAGCAGCAAGCCTCCATCTCACAAGGGTTTAGGCTGCTTTGGGGCTTTTCTTCATGCATTTCCCACAATGGTCCCATTGTCTAACGTTGACTTGGAGGATTATGCAACTGGGCGTGCAATCTGCTGCCGAAGTGAGGAGGCAGGAGAATCCCCACTGCCGCAGATGGAGAAGATGTATTTTAGAAGGATGCCTGGCTGGGCAGCCAGAGCTGAGGACAGGCTTGGAGCACCTGGATCCTGAGAGCATCTTTTCTGCCACGTCCCCATCCCAGGCAAAGCACAAACAGAGCAGAACTGCAAGCCACAGTGGCTGGCAACCGGCCACCTGCACCTATTATTATTATTTTAAATTTATTTGCGGTAGCTCTACCTGTCTGATTCCAACACTTCTTCACAATTTCCATCTAAAAAATGAGCTCTTTCAAGGAGGAGTGAAAAAGTTCAATTATTTCTAGCAGATTCAAGGTGAAGGGCACAATTTGCAATAAGTGGTCACAAAATAACATAAACAAGATCCTTGTGGAAAGGGTTATTACACAGGAAAGCCCATGCTCAGAGCAAATACCAACGTACATCCAGGACCCTTTCTGATTCAATACATCTTGCTTTCTCTCTGCTTTCAAAACAGACTAGCTGCACTTGTACCCAGGCTGGTAGGGACACTCACTTGGAAGGGAACAGACATGAATTTTCACCACCACCACTCACCTCCAAAAGTAAAACCCAGGTCTCAACACCACAGGAGAGTATGTGATCCCCAAGCCACTGTTCAAGG
The DNA here is from genome assembly GCF_000687285.1 of Phaethon lepturus. Taxonomy (NCBI): domain Eukaryota; kingdom Metazoa; phylum Chordata; class Aves; order Phaethontiformes; family Phaethontidae; genus Phaethon; species Phaethon lepturus. The sequence goes on from NW_010526413.1 coordinate 18,139, forward strand.
GTTGCACTGCAATCCCTGCTAGAACAAGCATTTTAAAAGAGGGCTCATTCAGACACTTTGTTTTTGAAAAATCAACTTAGTCCAAAACCTCCGGGAAGGACCTCTGTGCTGTACAGCCCAACCCAACAGCAGCACCTTCCAGCAGTGCACAAAGGCAAGCTAGGAAACATCTCCCTCCTCAATGTTTTCAGTGTTTTGGAAATTAGGCAGCTCTGTCAGGAATGAGAAGTTCAAGAAAACCAGCTAAGGATCCCTACCAGGTGTGATGTAGGTGCCAGGAGCCAGCCCCACCGAGCCAGCCCACAGTTAGGGCATGTGCAGAAAACTAAGTTCTTGAGTAAGGTGAAATATTACACATTAAAAATCTTTTCTCAATCTGAGTCATAGTCAATATTTTTCTTCTGTCCTTCTGTGTCTGACTTATCTGCAAATCCCCCAGACAGAGCCTCTCTGTGTACGTGCAACTGCAGAGCTCAGTGCAGAAGAGCTCATTCGCAGCTTGACTACTACAATAATAAAAATACCAAAGAATTACCCAACAACTCACCTAATTTCAACTGTAAAGCCTGTTCAGACCATACCAGCACCTCCCCACAGACAATTCAGCTCTGTTTGCCTTCACTCTCACCAAGTTACTTCAATTTTCCAAGCCAAAAATTCGCCTTTTCCTTTGGCTCACTGGCTGCTCCAGATAGTTTTTATTTAAATTTCATTTCAGGAGCATTCGATCATTACCTGTTTTACAGAACTCCCCAGTCATCAGTCTGACACATAAACGGCAAGTTGGTGAAGGAGAGACAGACTATGCAAAGCAGGCAGTCTCTGATCTGCCAAGCTTATACGTGCTGCGGCATTCATTAGTTCCTAACAATTATTAAATCTTATTGGATTACAATAAATTTGGCTTGACTAACAAGAAAATGGAAGCTCCAATGTGTTTTATGCAAGAACACGTCATTTAAAAGGCTGAGAGTCAGGTTAGAAACTACTTACAAACTCAATTCTTCTTGCCTATTTTTATTATAGAGCCAAAGTTTTTCCATCCAAACTATTGTTCAAAAAAAAGAAATACTTTTCACAGGAATTACCCCAGACCATTACTCCTGGCTAGCTGTAGGCACCTGGATTTTTAAATCTGCAGAAGTACAATTTCCTTTCCATTATTAGTGTACTTCATGGCTCTTGTTTGGTTTTTCTCCATCCTCCAGTTGTTGGCCTATAACTACCGGGCAGCCACAGGCTTCCCAGACACAAAAGCTGCGATTGCTCCACTCCAGAGATTTTTTAAGCTAGCAGCCAAAAGCCAGCCTGGAAACGGAGGAGAAGATACGAAGGGCACCCAAGGCCCAACATTTGAGGGGATAAATCAAGTCAATGGCAGACCCAGGAATAAAACTGGAGCCCACACACAGCCTGTTTGGTACCCTGACCCTGGAGAGGAGGGATGGTGGCAGATGAGAAGATCAGCCTATTTCATTTCTGCTTCTTAGCATTTCTGGGCCATATTATCCCCAGGTTCTCACCCCCCAGAACAATTACGCAATAGCTGACCAGCAAATGGTGCAGAACAAGTTGTAAGGTTGTAAAAGTTAAATGTCCTTAGAAAACCTAGAAAAATAAAATAAAATAGCATAGAAACATCTCTATTGATTCTGGGCTCTGTAAAAGATTTATTTATTCAATTAAAACATAATCATCATAGATTAAGAGCCCAGTTCTACAAATGCTGGAGCACAATGCAGTACGATAGTGCCAACGAATAATGCTACCGACGTATGTAAGGGCCTATTGGGACAGGACTGGACTTTAAGTACATTTAAGAAATGGTAATCCTTGCGAAGACAGGTTTCTGCTTGCTCTCTCTTCCCCATCTCCATGAATCTCGCATTTGTCTCCCCACAGCACTCCAGATTCAACCAAGGGATTTGCTGCATGTGGAAACAGGAGAAGAATTTGCAACACTAACTTTAGCAAGAGAGAGTTAAGCTATTTCTCTTCTCATGCTTTTCGTCATGACATTGCTATAAAAGTTTTATGATATTGCTCTGGAACAAACCCCGAACACCAGGTCCCAAAGCACAACAGGTTCGCACAGACACGGCTCTGCTCCGAGGAACCCAGACTGGTTAAGCCCGCGACCTCGTGGATACAAACACCGGAACCAGAAAGAACTGCTAATTCTATTTCTGTCTGTATTTATGGCGTTGTTGCAGACCTGTCACTTGCGCGTCCTCCCCAGCCAGAAGAATATGGAAAAATGGGTTTAAAAAGAAAAAGGATGCTATCTTTGGCCCAGCCAACGTGAGTTCGACAAAAAGCAAACATAAGCCAACCCAGTCCAACAAATTACTCATGCCAGAGACTATCCACTCATGTGAACTTCTGCAACGCCTACACTCCTATCCCCTGGCTCAGCCCCTGCTGCAAGGCAAAAGGGAGGAAAACAGGGGGGAGCTTCGCTTGTTTGTCTGCCCCTGAATCGCTGGTGTGCAGCTCACAGCAGCTGTGATGGTAATCCACTCCTGTGCCCCGTCAACCCACTCTGTTCCAATGAAAACTGGCTTTAATTCTGCTGATCGTACCACCCAACACCAGTCAGTGCCACAGGTCCCCCCGTGCCACCCCAAGGGACGTTCATGACAGAACGTGCAGTGCAGAGGGCAACGCACGGCCTCCAAGTTCGCCTCACTGCGCTAAAAAGGCCGTAAGACTATTCACTGAGCTAGAACACATGAAAAGCACAATGATTTCCCTAGATGCCACCACCTTTTCCTACAGCCTAGATCACCTACTCTTCACATTTTGCAGGTTACAGCAGAAAACCAAGAACACTCCTTGTTTGTCCAAGCCAGCTCCTTGCAATGAGCTCAAAGAGAAGAATCTGGCTCCCAGATGTCCTTCCCCTAGTTCCTGCTCCAAATTCCTTTCCCTAAAAAAATTATTCTCTGTTTTCCCCTCTCTCCATGCCCTGTTTGCTGCTGTGCAGTGCTGCAGCCTCGGACAGTCATTAGCCCCTGGGGCGAGTGATGCACTGTGATCTGGGCCGCCAGGTGGGCTTCTGAGCCTCCACGGGAAATCATGTTGATGCCCGGTGGTGTTGCTGTGTCAGGGGAAGATGGAGGGTGGCTTTGCAGTAGCAACCTTCTGACTTACACGGACAGCGGGTTAGAAGTAACTCCAGAGTCCCAGGGTATATTTTCTTCCAAAATAAGGCAGCAGCCAAACTCCTGAACGCTTTCAGAGCATCAAGACTTTGCTCACCACCGTGCAATTTTCCAGCATCAAGATCCACCTTCTCCCCACCCACCTTCTCTAAAGTAGGTTGAGCTGAGCGTGTTTCAAGAGCATTGTGGCCAGCTCATCCTCTGAGCTGCGCCCCAGGAACACGAGCTGTCATTATTGGGAGAGGCAATGCCGTTACTACATATGTACAGATGCGTCCAAGAGACCAGAGCTACAGCTGGATACACAACTTTCCTCATAGCGTCAGCTCGCTCTGCACACTGTGCTATCACAAGTCACTGATGACCTCAGAACTCACAAGTGGAAGAATGGAGATGAACACCATGGATATTAAAAATGGTTGTAGCTAATGACTCGAAACAAACGGGCTGGGGGCCCCCAGTGCCCTCTGCTCTTGGTACAGTGGTTTTACTGGGAGCCTGAGTGGTTGGGGAGCTCTCTTTGGGCTGTGACAGGTCAACACTGGTTGTATTTATGCATCCAAGAATGGGGAACAGCAGGGAGCAAAGGTGGTCATGGAAAGGAAGGACTAAAGCAACAATGGGCGTGAGGAAGAGGGGAATTTAGGCAAGTCAGGGGTAGATAGTAAATAAACACTCTTGCCCTGAAAGACTTTATTGTCTTTTCCTCCAGAAAATGTGACTGAGCCACAGATGAGGTGGCAGAGCTGGTAAGTTCAGCGACTGCTGCCTGCTTCCACAGGGCTGCACCCACAGCAGCC